>NC_044550.1:68492308-68798956 GCF_007565055.1 Rhinopithecus roxellana | reverse complement strand
GTTTACTGGACTCATAGTTGCACATGACTGGGGAGGCCTCTCAATCATGGAGGAAGGCAAGGAGGAGCACGTCACATCTTACTTGGATGGCAGCAGGCAAAGAGAGAGCTTGTGAAGAGAAACTCTTGTTTTTAAAACCATCAGTTCTCATGAGACCCATTCACTACCATGAGAACAGCATGGGAAAGACTGACCCACATGATTCAGTCATCTTCCACCAGGTCCCTCCTAAGACATGTGGGAATTATGGGAACTACAAAATAAGATTTGGGTGAGGACATAGAGCCAAATCATATAGGCTAGAAAGCCCCAGCATCTTCAGGGTGAGTTACCAGAATCAACCCTTGACCAGCACAGAGGTTAGGAGGTCTGGCCCTTCTGCAATTGAAAATCCACATGTAACTTTTGACTTCCCCAAAACTTAAAAATTAATAGCCTACTTTTGACTGGAAGGCTTACTGATAACATAAACCATTAATTAACACATATTTTGTTTGTTATAGGTATTATATATTGTATTCTTACAATAAAACAAGCTAGACAAAAGCAAATGATATTAAGAAAATTATAAGAAATAAAAATATATTTATAATATTATACTTTATTTATCAGTACCGTAAGTTTAAGTCATTCGCTTGCAAGATGAATCATCTATCTGAAATGGTGGACGACCACAGCTGCAGACCTCAATCTACAGTTTATATTAAGTAATTCCACTTTTTTTTCTTGTAATGTCATGACTTTTCTCTGCTTAAGAGCACTTCCAGCATCACTAGTGGCACTTTGTATGGGTATTGAGGCAGCTGTGTAGGAGGGTGTGATGGTTGATACTAACTGTCAACTTGATTGTATTGAGGGATACAAAGTAATAATCCTGGGTGTGTCTGTGTGGGTGTTACCAAAAAAAACTAACATTTGAGTCAGTGGGCTGGGGAAGGCAGATCCACCTTAATCTGGTGGGCACAATCTAATCAGCTTCCAGCAAATACAAACCAGGCAGAAAAATGTAAAAAGGAGAAATGAGCCTAGCCAACCGGCCAACATCTTTCTCCATGCTGGATGCTTCCTGCCCTGGAACATCGGACTCCAGGTTCTTCAGTTTGAGACTCTGACTGGCTCTCCTGGCTCCTCAGCTTGAAGACAGCTAATTGTGGGACCTTGTGATTGTGTAAGTTAATACCTGATAAACTTTATAGTTATAAATGTATGTATTTATATATTATCATTATACATATACTATTAGTATATATATTAGTACATATAACATATATATTAGTATATATAATATATAGTGTATATTAGTATACATATGTAGTATATATTAGCATATATAACAATAATATATACTATATATACTAATATGTATATTAGTGTATATATATTAGTGTATGTACACACACACACACACACACACACACACACACACTATTAGCTCTGTCCCTTTAAGAGAACCTGACTAATACAGAGTTTGGTACCAGGAGTGGTTCTAGAGGAACCGAATATTAAAGATGGAGTTCTTTAATTGGTTTTGGGGTTTCTGGAGTTGGCTGCTTAGTATGATTAGACTCAAAAATGCTAAGAACTTTACTTCTAATAGCTTGAACACTGATAGTCCTTGGCATTAACTGTTTAGAAAGTTATGCAAAATAAATGCATTTGACACTTCTGATTCACTGTTCATGAGAAGCAAGGAGTTTAGTGACTTTACACATAATACCTTTAACCAGATGTGGAGAAAACAGGAACAAAATGAAGCTGATTTGTTGCTAACAAGTTCAGTGTACAAAGTGAGGAAAGAAAATAATGAACTCAGGGATTCTGTCTCCCAGCTTCAGAAGCAGATACTGAGCCTCGAATCTGCTAAGATTGCCGTGAAAGTCTTAACTCCCAGACAGAAAAAACTGAAATTGTGGAAAAACAGGCACAAGATCTTATCATGTGAGTGGCTAACCTGCAGCAAAAGGTGATGCACAGCCTCACCAGGTGTCTACTGTTAAAGTGAGGGCATTGATTAGAAAGGAATGGGACCCTGCAACTTGGAATGGGGACATGTGGGAGGACCCTGATGAAGCTGGGGACACTAAGTTTGTATACTCCAATGAACTGTTTTTTGCCAGAAGGAACAGCTTCCCATCCCTAATAGTGGCAACATCCCCTCCCCAACCCATGCTGCCATCAGACTTTTCACCTTTGTCTGAGGAGAAAAACCCTGCACTGCCTGAGGCTATAGTGATGGCCTCCTTGAGGCAGTTGCTAGGCAAGATAATGTTGATTCTCCTCAGGAGCCAACCCCAATACTCCTGTTTGCTTCTAGACCTATAACTAGACTAAAGTCCCAGTGGGCCCCTGAAGGTGAGTTTGATAATGTGACCCACAAGGAGGTGCGCTACACTCAAAAACAACTGCTTGAGTTCTCTAATTTTTATAAAGAGCAATCTGGAGAACAGGCATGGGAACAGATATTAAGGGTAACAGATAATGGTGGAAGAAACATAGAGTTGGATCAGGCTGAATTTATTGATTTGGGCCCACTAAGTAGGAACTCTGCATTTAATGTTACAGCTTGGGGAGTTAAAAAGGGTTCTAATAGTTTATTTGCTTGGTTAGCTGAAATATGGATTTAAAGATGGCCCACTGTGAGTGAGCTGGAAAAGGCTGGTTTAATGTAGAGGAAGGGATCAAAAAGCTTAAGGGAGATTGGAGGGTGGAACGGATTAGTTACTTTAGACCTACTCATCCCAGCTGGGAGGGGCCAGAAGATATAACCTCAACCAATGCCTTGAGAAACAGATTTGTGAGGGCAGCACCTGCACCTTTGAAAAGCCCTGTAATTTATCTTCTCTGAGTGTCAGATCTAACAGTAGGAATCGCAGTCACTTAATTACAAAATATAAATACAACCTGAATATTGGATCCTGAGGTGGCAAAGGCCAAATGGCAACCCTCACTGGTCAAAGCCAAAGTGGACGTAGCTACTGTAATGGACAGCAGAGGCAAAGCGGCAATCAGAATAGTCTGACTTGTGTAGAGCTCTGGTATTGGCTAATTAATCACAGTGTTCCTAGAAGTGAAATTGAAAGGAAGCCTATTGCACTCCTATTTAATTTATATACAGAAAAAACTTCTAGGTTGAATGGATGAAATAATAATTTGAATTATAAAACAGAGAGTCATGGCCCCTCAATCAATTTAAAGACTTCAACCAGTTTACAGACTCAGACACCTTGAATGAAGGAGAGGCCAGGTACGCTTGAGGAAGGACGCTGCTACATTACCTACAACTTATGCAGTGAATCTTTCTCCCACCCTTCCCCAAAGAGACACTGACATTTTACCAGGGTAACTGTGCATTGGGGAAAGGGAAATGATCAGACATTTCAAGGACTACTAAACACCGGCTCTGAGCTGACGTTGATTCCAGGACAGCCAACATGTCATGTGGTTCTCCAGTTAAAGTAGGGGTTTATGGAGGTTAGGTAATTAATATAGTTTTAGCTCAGGTCTGACATACAGTGTGTCCAGCGGGTCCCTGGACTCATCCTGTTGTTGTTTACCCAGTGCCAGAATGTATAATAGGCATAGACATACTTAGCAGCTGGCAGAACAACCACATTGGCTCCCTGACTGGTAGGGTGAGGGCTATGATGGTGGGAAAGGGCAAATGGAAGCCGTTATCGCTTCCTCTACCTAGAAAAATAGTAAATCAAAAATAATATCATATCCCTGGAGGGATTGTGAAGGTTAGTTCCCCTATGAAGGACTTGAAAGACACATGGGTGGTGATTCCCACCACATGCCCCTTCAACACATCTATTTGGCCTGTGCAGAAGACAGATGGATCTTGGAGAATGACAGTGGATGATTGTAAACTTAACCAAGTGGTGACTCCAACTGCAGCTGCTGTACCAGATGTGATTTCATTGCTTGAGCAAATTAACACATCTCCTGGTACCTGATATGCAGCCATGGACTTTGAAAATACCCTTTTTTTCCATTCCTGTCCATAAGGCCCACCAGAAAAAATTTGCCTTCAGCTGGCAAGGCCAGCAATATACCTTCACTGTCCTACCTCAAAGGTATAGCAACTCTCCAGCTTTGTGTCATAATCTTTTTCAGAGAGAACTTAATTGCTTTTTGCTTCCACAAAATATCACACTGTTCCATTAAATTGATGATGATATGCTGATAATAAATCTGACTAAAATTCAGGGATCTTCTACCTCAGTAAAATTTATAGACGTCCAGTGGTATGGGGCCTGTTGAGATATTCCATCTAAGGTAAAGTATAAAATGCTGCATTTGGCCCCTCCTGCAACCAAGAAAGATACACAAGGCCTAGTGGGTCTATTTTGCATTTTGGAGGGGAAAAACATTCTTCTTGTGTGCGTGTTACTCTGGATCATTTATCCAGTGACCTGAAAGGCTGCCAGTTTTGAGTGGGGTCCAGAACAGGAGAAGGCTTTGCAACAGGTCCAGGCTACTGTGCAAGCTGCTCTGCCACTTGGGTCATATAACCCAACAGACCTAATGGTGCTTGATGTGTCAGTGGCAGATATGAATGCTATTTGGAGCCTTTAGCAGGACCCAACAGGTAAATGACAGTAGAGGCCTCTAGATTTTTGGGAAAGTCCCTGCCATATTCTGCAGATAACTATCTTCCTTTTGAGAGACAACACTTGACCTGTTACTGGGCTTTGGTGGAACCTGAACACTTGACTATGAGTTCTCAAGTCACCATGCAATTCGAACTGGGTGCTAACTGACCCATAGTCATAAAGTGGGTCATGCACAGCAGCGTTCCATCATCAAATGGAAGTGGTATACAAGTGATTGAGTTCAAGGAGATCCTAAAGTCACAGGTAAGTTATATGAAGAAGTGGCTCAAATGGCTATAGTCTCCACTCCTGCCACCCTGCCTTCTCTTCCCCAGCCTGCACTGATGTCCTCATGGGTCATCCCTATGATCAGTTGACAGAGGAAGGGAAGACTAGGGTGTGGTTCACAGATGGTTCTGCATGATATGCAGGCACCACCTGAAAGTGAACAGCTGTAGCACTACAGCTCCTTTCTAGGACATCCCTGAAGAACAGTGGTGAAAGGAAATCTTCCCAGTGGGCAGAACTTTGAGCAGTACACCTGGTTGTGCACTTTGGTTGGAAGGGGAAAAGTCCAGATGTGAGATTACATACTGATTCAGGGACTGTAGCCAGTGGTCTGGCTGGATGTTCAGGGACTTGGAAGAAGCATGATTAGAAAATTGGTGACAAAGAATTTTGGGGAAGAGGTATGTGGATGGACCTCTCTGAGTGGTCAAAAACTAGCTGGAGTCCCTGTTTCCCCCTTTTCACTCAGTAAAACCTTGTCTTACTCACTATTCTATTGTCTGTGAGCCTGAATTTTGTGGCCATGGGACAAAGAACCCCACCTTTAGCTCAACTAAGGAAAAGTCCTGCAACAGTATCGTCATGATATTCAAAGTTTATGATATTGTACTAAACATAAAGAAAAATATGTGAGGAACACACAAGATCACTTTTGACCATGATATGCAGTTTACTGGAGAGACCAACTGCTCACTTGGAGATGATTAGTCACATTGCATTTTAAGCAGATACTCGCAATACTTGAGCTCACTGAAATAGCAACAGGAGGTGGCTGTGAAACTATTATGGTACTACAGTGTGTACCACAGTGAATCTTATGCACTTCTACTTTACATGACATCTCTACATTTGTTTACATTTATGTACTATAAATGTTCTATGGCACCATGTATGTTCTATAAGTGTATTAGTGATTTTTGATAAATTTTAATTTTTTGGCAATAGCTTTGTATATATTTCATGGTATGGATAAAATATAGTATCTACATATATTTTGTGTATTCATGACATATCTATTTATTTCTCTTCTTTTGTTTGTTTGTTTATATTTCTAGGCTATGGGTTTCATCTGTGAGTTTTTTCCAATTGTCACAAATCTCCAAAGAATTATTCAATATATTTATTGAAAAAGTTCATGTATATGTGGACCTGCCCAGTTCAAACATGTGTTATTTAAGGGTTAACTGTACATTAATTTATATAACACAAGCCTATTTGCCCAGATTTTATAGACATATATAGAAATTCAGTTCTCAAAATCAGGATATTTGTCATTATGTAGTGTCAATTGAATCATGTCTCCAAGTTCAATTTTAAAAGAAAACTCAAATTGTTAACATTTATCTGAAGTTAGTTTTAACAACTTTATCTAAGAAAGACCAACCACTCTTATTAATATCAGAGGCCATTAGAGAATATAATCAACATTATGTTACATATAAAGTTATATTCTAGTGATAGGCAATAATAATTGTTTTGTTTCAGCTATTTCTTCTTTAGTAATATGCAACATTGTCACCTGCTTTCTTATGATTTCACTATTGTTTATAAGAATTAATCTAAATTGCAAAAAACAAAACAAAAACAAATTTACACTATATTTGCTTTAACATTTTTTCTATTATTTTAATGTAGGCAACTCTAGAAAAGTTAGCATCCCTCTAAAAACCCATTTCCCTTTTATTTCTAACTTATAATTTTAAATTTGAAAAGGAAAGCAGGAAGACACTTATGCTGCTCTTTTTTTTTTTCTTTTCAAATAAAACTGATTATTTTAAGGGAAAGTAAAGAAACCCCAAAAGTTCCCATTTTGATAGTATTTTCATTCATTTTGCTCATCAATATGAAAAGCCATAAGGTACTATAAATTGCAACAGTTTTGCTAATAACAGGATATAACACAGTGTCTGGCTTAAATATTAGGCTGGTTGAACAGGCAACAAAGCCAAAAGTCTGAAAATTCAAAACTTCTGATTCAGAAGTTGATTGTCTGCCAAGTTATGATGCAATCCACACACCAAGTGATGAATGTAATTGAAGACAGTATAAGATAAAGATAAATAGTGCCTTATAATCATTCTTTTTTTCCAAGGATAATCCTTAATTAACTCTCTGCACTTTATAGCACATATATTTTATAGCAAATAATTTACTATGGTATAAATTTTATTATTAGTTGTGGATGACTCATTACACAAATGGTAAAATTTTTGTTATAGTCCCACAGGTTAATGAGGCTCAGTCATTTATTTTTTGGTCTATTTTTCTTTTCTGTCTAGATTAACTTATTTTTCCTATATTTCAGTTCAGTTTCTTTTTTTTTTTTTTACTCTGTGCCTCCATTCTGCTGTTGAGCTTATCCATTGGATGTATTTTACTTGCCTATAATAATTTTCAGTTTTACAATTTCTATTTGGTTCTTCATCATCTCTTTTATTTTTGTACCAAGACTTTCTATTTCTGTGCTAATATTTTTTAAAATAAATTATTTGATGTCTATATGTTCGTAATAGTTCACTAAAGTATTTTTATGATAGCTGATTTACAATCTTTCTCAGATGTTTTTTTTCCACTTCTCTCACCTCAATGTTTGCATCTATTGTATTTCTTTATTCATTCAGTTCAATGTCTTTTTAATTCTTCCTATAGCAATAATTTAAGACTGAAACTCAATTCTTTGCATACAATTTTATAAGTATTTGCATCTTATTTAAACCATTGGTTTTAATTGACTTTCTTTGACACCATTCAGGAAGGAGGAGGAGTGTTGCCACCTCATTGCTGCTGTCTCTTTTCTGCTAAAAGGCCTTGTACCCTACTTGGCCTACTTCTTTCCTTCCTTTCTAATAGAGTCTTTCAACCATTATTTGTTTAAAATAAATGTGATTGTCAGAGATTTTAGTTGGACTTGATGGGAGCAGTATGTCTACTCTCTCTTACTCAAAGGGAAAGACTTCTCTGTTGCTTTTTCACAACAATGATAGCAGCAGAATTATTTACAGAAATAGAGGTCAGACACTGGGAAGGACGTTCTGACATTTGGGCACAGACATCATGAAAGAGAAGGATTGACCCAACTCCTGGCAGAATCAGTATGCAGTTTTAAAACCTTATGACATGTTAAAACACTGGCCTTCACTATTTTGTGAAAAAAAAAAAAAAAAAAAAATCAAACTACAGATGGTATAACTACAATCTAGAAATTATTTCAAAATCATTAAATACTCATTTAGCAAAATAAATACACTTAGAGAGTCTCAATTTGGGGTTCTGTACTGAGTAATCTGTGCTCTGGTTTCCCTAGGAAAACTTCCATAGATCTGCATCATGGCATCACAGTTTTCCACATTTAGTTCTAGTGCCCAATCCCCCGACCTGCCACCTCCTTACTTTTTTTGAGTTTATTCTGCAATGAATGTTTGCATTGCTAAATTTGTTTCAATGTATGTTTTCTGAAGGATCCGATTGCACATATTTTTGGTATTAGTAATATACAAAGTGTATACTTTGAAGAAAAGGTACTATTACAAAAGAATAAGATATTCTCTTGTAATAAAATATAAAATAAAATAAACAATCAAGCATCAACCATATGAATATATGAGATATGTATCTTTAGGTACCCAAGACCATAGTTTGAAAATGTATAAGGCATATACATTTAAAAAGGTAGATTTGCCAAATCCAGTATCAAAATAGGAGACTTTTCTTTCAGCTTCTATTTTAGATTCAGGGTGTACATGTACAGGTTTGTTACACGGGTAAATAGCACGTGGTTAGAGTTTGGTGTACAAATGATTCTGTCACCCAAGTAGTGACCGTAGTACCCAATAGGTAGTCTTTTGAACCTCACCCTTCTCCCATCCACCTGCTTCAAGAAGGCCCCGGTATCTATTCTTCCCATCTTTGTGGTCATGTGTACTCAATGTTCAGCTCCCACTTATAAGTGAGAACATGTGGTATTTGATTTTCTGATTCTGCTTTAGTTCACTTGAGATAATGGCTTCCCGCTCCATCCATGGTGCTACAAAGGACATGATTTTACTTTTTTATGGCTGCATGATATTTTAAGGTGTATTTATACCACAATTTCTTGACCCCATCCACCTTTGATGGGCATGCAGATCGAATCAGTGTCTTTGCTATTGTAAATACTGCTACAATAAACATACACATGCATGTGTCTTTTTGGAAAAACGATTTATATGCTTTTGAGTATGTATCTAGTAATGGGATTGCTGGGTCAAATGGTAGTTATAAGCTCTTTGATATCTATCCACACTGCTTCCAACAGTGGCTGATATGAATTTAAAGTCCCACCAACATTGTATACTCATTCTCTTATATCTTTAACCTCACCAACACCTCTTATTATTTTACTTTTAATAATAGTCATTTTGACTGGTCTTGATTCCAAACCATTACCAATGGTGTTGATTTGCATTTCTCTGATGATTAGTGATGTGGAGCATTTTTTCATACACTTGTTGGCCACATGGATATCTTCTTTTTAGAAATGTCTTTTCATGTACTTTGCCCATTTTTAATGGAGACATTTGTTTTTGGCTTATTAACTTGTTTACGTTTCTTAAAATTCTGGACATTAGATATTTACCAGATGCATAGTTTGAAATATTTTCTCCCATTCTGTAAGTAGTCTCTTTACTCTTTCGATAGTTTCTTTTGCTGTACAGAAGCTCTTTAGTTTAATTAGAAGTCTCTTGTCAAATATGTTTTTGTTGCAATTACTTTTCAAGAATTTGTCAAAATCTTGGCCAAGCCCTGTGTCCAGAATAGTATTTTCTAGACGTTCTTTTAGAGTTTGTAAAGTTTTAGGTCTTATGTCTAAGTCTTTAACCCATTTTGAGTTGATTTTTGTTTATGGTAAAATAAAGGGGTCCAGTATCAATCTTCTTCTTCATATGGCTAGCCAGTTATTCAAGCACCATTTATGGAATAGGGATTCCCTTTCCTGTTGCTTATTTTTGTCAACTTTGTCAAAGAACAGATGACTGTAGGTGTGTAGCTTTATTTCTGGGTTCTCTATCCTCTTCCATTGGTCTATGTGCCTGTTTTGGCACCACTACCATGGTGTTGTGGTTACTGTGGCCTTAGAGTTGGAAGTTGGGTAATGTGATTCCTCCAATTTTGTTTTTTTCACTTTGGATTCTTTTGCATATTTGGGCTATGTTTTTGTTCTATATTAATTTTTATTTTTATTTTCTAATTCTGTGAAAATTGCCATTTTTAGTTTGGTAAGAATAGCATTAAATATGTAAGTTGCTTTGGGCAGTATGGCCATTTCAACAATATTGGTTCTTCCAATCCATGAGTATGGAATATTTTGTTCCATTTGTTTATGTCATCTTTGATTTTTTTTCAAGTATTTTATAATTATTGTTCTATAAATCATTGGTTAGTGACATTCCTAGGTACTATATTCTTTTTTGTGACCTTTGTGAATTGGATTGCATTCTTGGCTTGGACATTATTGGTGTGTAGAAATTATACAGATTTTTTTCATTGATATTGTAGTCTTGAAACCATACTAAGCATTTTTTTTCTTTTCTTTTTTCTTTTTTCTTTTTCTTCTTTTTTTTTTTAATCAGTTCTCGGAAACTTTGGGCAGAGACTATGGGGTCTTCTAAGTATTATATATAAACATATCATCTGCAAAGAGAGATGGTTTGACTTCCTTTCTTCCTACTTGGATGCCTTTCATTTCTTTCTCTTGCCTGATTGCTCTGACTAGGACTTCTAATACTATGCTGAATAGGAATGGTGGGAGTGGGCATCCCGTTTTCTTCCAGTTCTCCAGGTGAATGTGTTCAGCTTTTGCCCGCTTAATGTGATGATGTTTGCTGTGGGTTTGTCATAGATGGCACTTAAAATTTTGAGATGTGTTCTAACCAGGACTAGTTTGTTGATTTTTAGCATGAAGAGATATTGAATTTTATCAAAAGCCTCCTCTGCATCTGTTGAGATAATCATTCAGTTGTTCTTTTTAGTTCTGTTTATATGATGAATTACATTTATTGATTTGCATCTGTTGAACCAACCTCCCATCTCAGAAATAAAACCTAATTGATTTTGGTAGATTACTTTTTTAATATACTGATGGATTTGATTTACTAAGATTTTGTTGAGAATTTTTTTTACATGTTCATCAGGAATATTGTATAGTTTGTTTTCACATTACTATAAAGAAATACCTGAGACTGGGTAATTTATAGAAGAAAGAGGCTTAATTTGCTCACAGTTATTCAGGCTGTACAGGAAAAATAGCAGCTTCTGCTTCTGGGGAGGCCTCAGAAAGCTTTTACTCATGGCAGAAGGTGAAGCAGGAGCCAGCACATCATACATGACAGGAGCAGGAGCAGGAGCAGGAGCAGGAGCACAGTGGAGAGGTGCTACAGTTTTAAACAATCAGATTTCATAAAAACTCACTCACTATTGTGAGAATAGCACCAAGGGAATGGTGCTAAACCATTCATGAGAAATTCACCCCCATGATCCAAGCACCTCCAACCAGGCCCCACCTCCAACACTGGGCATTATAATTTGACAGAATATTTAGGTGAGGGCACAGATCTAAATTATATCAGATATCGGCCTGAAGTTTTCATTTTTTCTGTATTTCTGCCAGGTTTTGGTATCAGAATGATGCTGGCTTCATATAATGGGTTCCTCCTTTATAGTTTGGAATCATCTCAGTACAAATGGTACTAGCAATCCTTTGTATGTCTAGTAGAATTTAACTGTGGTTCTGTCTGGTCCAGAGCATTTTCTGGTTGGTAGGTTTTTTATTACTGATTAAATTGTGGAAATTGTTACTGCTCCCTTCAAGATTTCAATTTATTCCTGTTTCTATCTCAAGATGTTGTATGTTTAAAGAAATTTATCCATTTCTTCTAGGTTTTCTATTTTTTGTGCATAGATGTGTTTGTAATAACCCATTATGGTATTTTGTATTTCTGTGGAGTCAATGGAAATGTCACTTTTGTAATTTCTGATTTTGCTTATGTGGATCTTCCTTCTTTTCTTCTTTAATAATATTGTTAGCAGTCTATCAGTCTTATATATTCTTTCTAAGAGGGAACTTTTTGGTTTCATGATCTTTTATATGGATTTTTGTACTCTTTTTTTTCAGATCAGATTTGATTATGGTTATTTTTTTTCTTCTGATAGCTTTTGGATTTGTTTGCCTTATTTTTCTAGTTCCTCTAGGTATGATGATAGGTTGTTATTTTGAGATTTTTCTAACTTTCTGATGTAGGTGTTTAGCACTATAAATTTTCTTTTGACATTGTCTTAGCTGTGTCCCAGAAATTCTGAAATATCTAGATTTTCATTCGTTTCAAACAATTTTTTGATTTCTGCTTTAATTTCATTCCTTACCTAAAAAAATTCAGGAGCACGTTATTTACTTTTAGTGTAATTGTAAGGTTTTGAGAGCTCCTCCTTGGTACTGGCTTATCTTTTTATTGTGATCTGGTCTGAAAGTGTGGTTGACACAATTTCCGTTGTTTTGAATTTGGTGAGATCTGCTTTATTACTGAGTGTGTGTTCAATCTCAGAGTATGTGCCATGTGCAGATGAGAAGAATGTTTATTCTCTTGTTGTTGGGTAGGGTATTCTCTACGTGTCTGTTAGGTCTATTTGGTGGTTTCAAGTTCAGGTCCTGAACATCTTTGCTAATTTTTTTGCCTCAATGATCTGTTTAACACTGTCAGGGAGTATTTATATCTCCCACTGTCATTGTGTGGTTATCTGAGTCTCTTTGTAAGTTTCCAAGAACTTGTTTTATGAGTCTGAGTGTTCCAATATTGGGTGCATATGTATTCAAGAGAGTTATGTTTTCTGAACCCTTTATTATTATGTAGTACCCTTCTTTGTCCTCCCCACCTCTTTTTTTGTTTTGCTTTGTTTTGTTTTGTTTTGTTTGTTTGAGTCCTGCTCTCTTGATTAAGCTGAAAAGCAGTGGCCTGATCATGGTTCACTGCAGCCTCTACTTCCTGGGCTCAATCAATACCCCCACCTCAGCTTTTTGAGTAGCTGGGTCTATAGGCACACAGCACCATGCCCAGCTAATTTTTGTATTTTTGGTAAAGATGAAGTTTTGCCATGCTGCCCAGGCTAGTCTCAAATTTCTGGGCCCAAGAGATTCACTCATCTCAGCCTCCTAAAGTGCTGATATTACAGGTGTGAGCCACTGTGCCTTTCTCTCTTAGTACAATTTTAACATCGTTGGTTTCAAGTTAGTTTTGTCTGATATAAGAATAGCAATCTCTACTCTTTTCTGTTTTCTGTTGGCCTAATTTTTTTTTTTTTTTTTTCCAACTCTATGCTTTGAGCCTTTGGGAGTCATTCAATCTGAGATGATGTCTCAAAGACATCACACAATTTTTCATCCAACTTGCCACTTTGTGCACTTCCAGTGGAGAGTTTAGCTCATTTACATTCAAAGTCAATATTGACATGTGTAGATTCAATCCTGTCATCATATTGCTAGCTAGTTATTTTGTAGACTTCATTGTAGAGTTGTTTTGTAGTGTCAGTAGGCTATGTAAGTGAGTGTGTTTTTGTGGTCGCAGGTATTGGTCTTTCATTTCCATGTTTATCACTCCCTTAAGGATATCTTGTAAGCAAGGTCTCATGGTAACAAATTCCCTTTGCATGTTTTGCGTTCGTTTATCCGAAAAGTGTTTATTTCTCTGTTTATAAAGTTTAGTTTGGTTGGATATGAAATTCTTAGTTGGAATTCATTTTTTAAGGATGCTGAATACAGGCCCTCAATCTTTCCGGGTTTATAAGATTTCTTCTGAGAGGTTCACTGTTAGCTTAACAGAGTTCCCCTTGCATATGACTTGCTCCCTTTAAGACGTTTTCCTTTTCATATTGACCTTGGAGAATCTGATGACCATGTGTCTTGGGGATGGTCATCTTGAATAGTATCTTATAGTGATTCTCTGAATTTCCTGAGTTTGCATGTCAACCCTTCTAGCAAAATTTGGGAAATTTTTATGGACAATGTTCTCAAATATGTTTACCAAGTTGTTTGCTCACTTTCATTTCCTTCAGGAATGCCAGTGAATTATAGGTTTGGTCTCTTCAAACAATGCCAATTCTTAGTGATTTTGCTCATTTTTTTGAAATTATTTTTAAATTTTTGTCATCATTTTACTAGCTTCCTTCGATTGGGCTTCAAGTTTCTCCTGTATTTCATTGAAGTTACTTGCCATCCAGGTTTTAAGTTCTTTGTCTGTCATTTCAGATATTTCAGTTTAGTTAGGAAGATTTCCTGGGGAGTTAGTGTAGTCATTTGGAGGTAAGAATGTAGTCGTCTGGCTTTTAGAGTTGTCAGAATTCTTACATTGGTTCTTTTTCATCTGTATGGGCTGATGTTTCTTTAATTTTTGAAGTTGTTGTCTTTTGAATAGGACTTTTTGCTTTTATATTTTTTGATGCCCTTGAGGGTTTGACTGTGGCATAAGTTGGGTTTTGTCAATTGGCTTTATTTCTGAATGCTTTCAGGGGACCAAGACTCACCTCAGCACTCCTGAACTGTGTGCTCTTTCTTTGGTGTGTGGGGATTAGGCCCATGGCTTTCTTCTCTGGCCTCTTGAAGTCAAATACCTGCTGTACTTGGGGAGCTGAGGTGTTACCAGTCTGCTGGTAATAACAATCCCATGGAGGCTGTCAGCAAAAGTGTTCTGGTGGGGGCCCTGAAGGATTCTGGGGGAGGGATGTGGATGTGTGCATGTGGCAGGGTAGTAGAGGAGGGAGGCTCTGATTGGGTGTGTACCGGCAGGAGTCTGTCTGCAAAAGTGCTCTGATGGGAAGGTGGGAACTGCTGGTGGAAGATCCATGAATGTGGTCACTGGTAATCATTCTGTAAGGCAACTGAAGCTGTGTTGCAAGTGAATGTGACCAGTTAGGGACCCTAGGAAAGCCCAGCAGACAGGGGTGCATTCAGATTACACTGGCTCTGTCCCACTAGAAAGACAGCCCTGCTCTGTCCAGATGCAGCAGCTAACAAAGGCTAAACCACCGAAAATAAACAAAGCAAGGCTTGGGGAATGGGCACTCATGGCTTTGGTACACTGCAGCCACTTCCATACCAAACCCTGTGGACTCTGTACAGACTGGAGTTCTATCTCTGCCAGTTCTCCAAGCAGTTCTTCCTGCCAACTAAAATGTCCGTGGGGGTCATGAGGTCTCCCACAGCCCAGATCCTGGAGGTCCTCGGTGAGAGTAGACCACTCCAGGCCCATTTTCTCTCACCCTTTTCATAGGAGCCACTTAAATCCAGGAACACATTCTGATCCTCAGCAATCCCATGCAAGGTGTCCAGACTGTTTCCCTTTCAGTCCTGTGGCATGCGACCTGCATCTATCGACTCTCAATGCCTTCTTTCTGAAAATCTGTGCAGTCTGCTGCTCTACTTGATGGTCTGGTCTTTCTTAATGGGAGGAGTTCCTCCTGGCTGCATCTAGTTGTCCATCTTGGCTCTTTCAAAGGCATTTTTTATCTTTTAAATATTTGTTAAAATTCATTTTTAGAAATCTATCTATTTAGCAGTCTATATGACTTCAATAACAAGCTTTATTTGTAAAGCATATTGAAAGCTTTATATTATAAATGGTAAAATATGTTATTTGCACATTTTAGTTCTGCATTATTTATGAAACATGACAATATTTTAGGCCAGAAAATATCAAACCATAATTTTTTTTCCACCTTTAAATTTTTTAATGTGTAACGTGCAGTTTAATGATGAAAGACTATTAGAAGAAATACTGATAGAAATCAACTACACGTTTTAATTTTAAAACACTAAAAAAAAAAAAAAAAAAAAACTAGCTGGCCGGGCATGGTGGCTCACTCCTGTAATCCCAGCACTTTGGGAGGGCGAGGAGGGTGGATCACGAGGTCAGGAGATGGAGACCATCCTGGCTAACACAGTGAAACCCCGTCTCTACTAAAAATAGAAAAAATTAACAGGGCTTGGTGGCATGCGCCTGTAGTCCCAGACACTGGGAGACTGAGGCAGGAGAATCACTTGAACCTGGGAGGCAGAGGTTGCAGTGAGCAGAGATCATGGCACTGCACTCCAGCTTGGGTGACAGAGTGAAACTCTGTCTCAAAGAAAAAAAAAAAAAAAAAAAAAGGCTGTAGTTGTTTAATACACGCATTTAGAAGTGTCTCACAATGAACATTGGGCAGTGTTAGCTACATATAGCACCAATTGTTTTAAAAACCATATTATTAACTAGTAATGATCAATTAGAGATATCATGGTAACAATATCCCAATCGTATCTAGAAATTACCATGTAATTTGTTAGGGCTACATGAAAACACATATAACATTTTCTGAAGGATCAAGAAGAAACCCCAAATAGATTTAGATATGTTTAGTGGTCATCAATGCAAAAACATTAATTCTCACCATGTTAATATATAAATGAAAATCATTTAAAACATAAATTAAAATAATTTTGTGTAGACTATCACAATCCTTTTTTTTTTTTTTTTTTATACTTTAAGTTCTAGGGTATATGTGCATAACGTGCAGGTTTGTTACATATGTATACTTGTGCCATGTTGGTGTGCTGCACCCATCAACTCGTCAGCACCCATCAATTCGTAATTTATATCAGGTATAACTGCCAATGCAATCCCTCCCCCCTCCCCCCTCCCCATGATAGGCCCCGGTGTGTGATGTTCCCCTTCCCGAGTCCAGGTGATCTCATTGTTCAGTTCCCACCTATGAGTGAGAACATGAGGTGTTTGGTTTTCTGTTCTTGTGATAGTTTGCTAAGAATGATGGTTTCCAGCTGCATCCATGTCCCTACAATCTGTTTTTAAAAGTTTATCTGGAAGAGAAATTATGCAAGCACAGTTAAAGAAATTTGAAAAAAATTACTTCTGTGCTGATCTTATCAAATGCTAAATTATATTATAAGCATATACATTCAAGTCTAATTGCAGATTATAATGAAATATTACAAAATACATGTCAAGTTATATATTGCATATTAAATCAATGGGAATGGAGACACTATTCAATAAACAATATTAGCATATTTGGATAATATTTTGGAAAAGAAGGGAACTAATATTCATACTTCACACTGTATACAATATGATTTCCAGACTGGTTTAAGAAATAGTTGTCTTGAACTATTGTAAAACTATTATAAAACAATATAGAAAATACATACTATAATATTATTTTGTGACAAATTTTCTTATGTACAAAATTTCTTAGATTATGTAAAGTAAAAAAGAAAAGCATCTGTACGAAACAAATGTATTTGTAATAAAGGTGAGAGACAAATGGTAGATTTGGACAAAATTTATATATATGTATATACACACACACACACACACCCATGAATACAAATTACATAATGAGACATAGTTTTACATAAATCTGAAGACAAAAAATTACTTTATACCATTAAAATGAGTAGTGAATACAGTGTTTTTATACACAGGGGATAGAAATGTAAGTTGACCATATGTTTTTAGAAGGCCTATTTGCAATTATAACAACATTTTAAAATTGTGTACTCCTGCAATTCTACTGCTAGTAATCAATCCTACAGAAATAATTTCTCACATACACAAAGTTATGTGGATGAGTATAATTTCTATATTATTTATCATAATAGAGAAACTATAAAACCTAAATACTCATTAATTAGATAAATATTAATGAATAATGTATCAATATTGTAGCATTCCTGCCACGGCATTCTCCCAAATAATGTAATATCAATAACAGACTATTCTTACCATGACATTCTCTCAAATCAAATCAATTGAAGAATTAAAACACTGATCTGAAATGATTTTCATGATTTTTTAAATCAGGAATGGATTATCAAAGTATTTATCATTTGGTCCTGTGGATATAAAAAAGAAAAAAGAAAAAAAAAAAAGACACTGTAATGTAATTGTGTGCGAAGACCTACAAAGGGCATGGATCAGTTATTTGTAGTGAATATGTACAGGTAGGGGAGGCAGTTTTGTGATACATAAGTTATAGTTTCAAATTTTACTTTTATGACTTGTATGCCTTTATTCTTAAAGAAATATTAAAATAAATTGACATTTTAAAAATATAAAATAGTGATCAATGCTCAAATACATATTAATTAGTTTTGTGTACATAATTAAGCTACCAGATTGCCAAACCTTAATCTAGAAAGTAATAAAATTGTTGGATCATGTGTTTATTTTCATTCTAGTTTAATGTGTTTCTCTTTGCCTGGGAATTTTCCTATTGCTTTCATTATCTGGCTTGAGGTGGATAGTAGCTGATGGAGTCAGGAGATGTATGCCTTTACTTCTTTGCTTATAACAGAACATGAGTGACTGTTTAATCTATTACTCGATTTTCTTTAAGTGAGTGGTCTCTAATGTACCATAGTCATTTTTTATTTTTTTCAGACAAAGCTTTTGAAACTCTTCTTAAAATAATAAATTTAAAACAATAAATTTAAGTATATAAGATTCATGAAGACCATTAATATTAAAACATAATTATTGAAATATTGAACGAGATTCCAGAGTAATAGTTTTAATTTTTACATTTCTTTATTAAAGTATTAAAATGTTACATAATGAGTTCTAGATGTCATAATTTTAAGGTTCTGATAAATATAAACAATGTGTTGAGACTTTCCGATAATTATAATGTGAACTAAAAATATATCTCATTTCTATTGTTAACTAAGGCACAGATGCAGTTAAAGTTACTATTACTTATTGCCACAGAAGTCAACCTCTAAAATGCACCCCTGAGCCATTATTTTGTCTCCTGTTAGTCACATCTTTGTATAATTCCCCCTTGAGTGTGAGTTGAACTGAGTAACTTTTTTCTAACAAATAGTGTACCACTAATGTGCTGAAATGTCTTTTCTTTGATAGGTTATAAGACAGAAGCTGTAGCTTCTGTCTTAGTTTCTCTCTCACTGTTTTAACATGTTCTCTTGCTGTCTTTTGGATTATTTCCTCAGGGAAAAGGCAGGTGCCTTGTCAAGAAGCAGCACTGGACAGATACTTGAGTCATGATCTTGGAAGTAGACTTTCTGAGGCTCTGCTATAGACAAGTGGATGAGTTTGGAAGGAGATACTCCTGGCATTAAGCCTTGACATAATTTGAGTCCTGGCTCAGACCTGCATCTAAAACACTCAGCTGAGATGCCTACCCTAGATTCATGACTAAAAGACATCAAAAGATAATAAATGTTTATTGTTTCAGATGCCAAATTATAGCACAATTGCTATGCAAAATAGCTAGCTAATTCAAAGTGTATACTCTAGTTAAAATAAATAATAAATTTAGTTGGAGATGATAGCAATAAATATGTATTCCAGTTTCATAGACCTCTGACTTAGAACTCTAAATTAAGAATTTCAGTTTTAGGCCTACATGTTTGGAATAAAATAATTGCACCCATTTAAACCAAAGAGAGAACAAAGTACACATTATACTCATCTTTAAATACTTTAACTTCAGGAAGATAGAGTAAGCAATTTATGCAATGGAAGAAGGCAGCATTGATAGGCTTAAAATTGCAACCTATTTTATCATTTTCTTAGTAAGGTGAAATTTTAGCAGTTAAGACTTATCTTAGTGGAGAACATTGCAAATTCTGCTATGTAATTTGATTACCAACAATGGGAAGAAATTTTCAGGAGCTGCATACATATACATATGTTAAGTGATATTATTAAATCATGTGAGCTAAAGTCATGGATGCTATAATTTGATTACTGAAATAACAGATAGTTATCAGTTTAAAGATACAACTCAGGCAATGGATCAAGGAAGTATATTTATCAGAATAAAATATAAATGAAAAGTTTTTAACTTTTTTAAAAATAAATTTTATTGTATGTATTTAAGGTATATCACAAAATGGTCTAAGATACGTGCATATAATACATAGTAAAGTGGTTACCATCACGGAACGGATTAACGTACACATCATCTCACATAGTTACCTATTATTGCCCCTGTGGCAGGAGAAGCCTTAATCTGCTCATTTTGCAAAAATTCTGAATGTAATACCCCATTATTAACTATAGTCCTCATGTTGTAAAAACTTAGTTTCTAAAATATTTTAGTAAAGCCCATATTTGGTGGCTTCCTAAGGAAGTGAGAACAGGCCATGATATTAGCAACCTGTTTCTCTCGTTGTAATAATAAAAACAGAAAAAATTTTATAAGAAAATCAGTGCTGAAAATATTCAAACCAAATTTAAAAGTTTAAAGTATATGGATTAATACAGAACAAATCTTGAAGATTGCTTCATAGGAAGTTAAACATCAATTTTGAAATTACTGAAAAGAAATCAAATGGCCTGGCAGCTCATAATCAGAACAACTCAGCTTTTTTATTTTCAAGGACTAGTTGATAGCTACAAGGAAAAAAAAAATGTAAATTACACACAATTTACATGAAGAACAATGATAATAAACTTCACATATTAATTTATACCGGCCAAGTGTTATACCAGGCAAAACATAAAATTTTGTTCATTCATGAACTAAAGCCTAAATCTAGTTTAGACACTTAGAATTATGTGAGAGAAGATTGTCTCTAAAGACAATATCTTACATTTGTATTTTTAATATTTTTCATTTAAGGAAATACTGGGCACTTTAGCAAAAATTTCAATAACTGTGATAAAAATGGCATATACCAATTCACAAGAGAGACAAATTTAATATTTGTTTCTATTGACTTGTTGAATAACCACACAACCACAGAAGGAAAATTTTGGGTTTTCTGGTTTATTTGTTTTATTCTTTTAAAACACACCCGAGAAAAACATCCTTATGAGAAATCCTATTTTGCATGTGGAGTATAGCATCATCCCTTGAAATCACTGTTAAACTAAGATTGGGTGGTACAATTTGTTAGCCACAAAGGTTAAATATGTGAAAGAGACAGTTCATTGTTATTCTCAAAGTAAATGTGATATACATAACGTAATAGTAAACCTAAAGGCCATAAAAAATAAGAATTTGTAGATGTCGAGTTTTTTACAAAATATTCTGATTTTAAGTCCAAAATTTGATAATTTTAAATTATTTTATTATGTGAATGGAACTGTTCTAATGAAAGATTGATTAGAAGTAAACCTCATGGATGCTTTTAGAAAGCAAAGAAATAAGCAATATACTATTATTCATGAGTTCTAAAATATTTATGATCAGATATTGCCTCAATTGTAGAAGGGTCATTTTTAAACACTATTTATGGTGTTGTTAATGAAAGACAAGAGCATGCCTTTGTAGGTCTGTTAATAATGATTTTTTTTCTAGTAAAATTGCCAAATTAAAAATGGCATTATTATATTATATATGAAGTTTTAACTGTCTTTAAATTAAATATATAAGCTAATAGAGTGATAATAGAATTTCTTAATTTCATAACTGAAAGAAACTTAAATTTCATCTACAGTATAATCTGCAACCTGCCAACCTGGTAGCAATTATGATTTTGCTTACCTTGACAATAGAAGCAAAATATTCAGAGTTATAATGGAAAAATAACAATGTAATATTGCAGTATTTTAAGATAAGTAACACATGAAAATTTCAACTAATTTAAGTACTACATATACTAAAAATATCTGTTCACCCTTCTGTTACCTGTTTTTTCTTTTTTATTTCAATTCTATTTACACGTGCTTTAAATAGGCACATGACCAGGGCCAAGCATATATTCAAGTTAATTGTGTCCTCAGCATTGTTAAAATATGCACATGGACTATCCTGAAACAGGATATTTGGAAGATTTCATTAAAAGTTGTTGAAAATATTTTTTTAAATAACTGGAAAACATAAAAAGAATTACCCAGCAATATGATTATTTTACAAAAAATATACATAATATATACTTGATACTTTAGAAGTATGATTTTAAATATCATATTCTGAGAAAAACATTATGTGATAAACAGATGGTTACTATTGTCAACTTGTTTGGATCGAAGAATGCAAAGTATTGTTTCTGGGTGTGTCTGTGAGAGTGTTGCTAGTAGATTAACATTTGAGTCAGTGAACTGGGAGAGGCAGACCCACCATTAATCTGGGTGAGCACCATTCTCTCAACTTCCAGCAAGGCTAGAGAAAGTAGGCAGAAGAAGATGGAATGAGCAGATTGTAAGTCTTCTGGCCTTCACCTTTCTCCCATGCTAGATACTTCCCATCCTCCATTATCAGACTTCTTCAGCTTCTAGACTCTTGGACTAACACTAATCGTTTGCCATGGGCTCTCGGGCCTTTGGCCACAGATTGAAGACTGCATGGTTGGTTTCCCTACTTTTGAGTTTTGGAACTTGGACTTTACCCACAACAGCCTTCCTTGCTTCTCAGTTCGCAGACGGCCTATTGTGGGACTTTACCTTGTGATTGTGTCAGTGATTTCTCCTTAAAAAACTACCTTTCATATATACATATGTCCTATTTGTTCTATCCCTCTAGAAAACCCTGAATAATACAGATTTTTGTACTGAGAGTGATTCTAGAGGAACAGAATTTTAAGGATGGATTTCTTTAGTTGGTTTTGGGCTTTTTGGAGTTGGTTGCTCAATTTGGTTAGGCCCAAAATGCTAAGAACTCTATTAATGGTATGGATAACTCTGATAGTTCTTGATGTGAATCTTTGAGAAAGTTTTGCCAAATAAATGCATGTGATACTTTTGATTAACTGCTCTTGAAAGGCAAGGAGTTTAGTGACTCTATACATAATACCTTTGACCATATATGAAGAACCAAGGAATATAATGAAGTTGGCTAGTTGCTCCTAAGTTCACTGGAAAAAGTGATGGAAGAAAACGATAAACTCAGAGATTCTAGCTCTTGGCTCCAGAAGCACACACTAAGCCTCAAATATTCTAAGATGACCTAAGTGAGAGTCTTATCTTGTGTGGAGAAAGAGCTAAAATTGTGAAAAATCAGACACAAGCTCTTATTATATGAGTGGCTGGCCTGCAATGAAAGGTGCAAACACAGCCTCACCGGTGTCTACTGTTAAAGTGAGGACATTTATTGGAAAAGAATGGGACCCTGAATCTTGGAATGGGGATGTATGGGAGGACCCTAGTGAGACTGGGAGCACTGAGCTCTTAAATTCTGATGAGCCTTTTTTGTCAGAGGAAACAGACTCCCCACCCCCCCACCCCCAATGGTGGCAACATCCCCTTTCCCACCACACTGCCATCAGCCTTTCTACCTTTGTCTGAGGAGATTAACTCTGCACTGCCTGAGGCAACAGTGATGGCCTCTCTTGAGGCAGCTGCCATGCAAGACAATGCTGATTCTCTTCAGAACCCACCCCCAACACCCCTGTTTACTTCTAGACCTAAAACTAGACTCAAGTCTTGGCAGGCCCCTAGAGGTGAGAGTCAGAGTGTGACTCATGAGGAGAAACAATACAGTCTAAAATAATTGTTTCAGTTTTCAAATTTATATAAGCAGAAATCTAGAGAATAGGTATGGAAATGGATATTAAGGTTGTGGGATAATAGTGGAAGGAACATAAAGTTAAATCAGGCTAAATTAGCAGGGATTCTGCATTTAATACTGTAGCTCCAGGACTTGAAAAATCTTCTAATAGTTCATTTACTTGGCTAACTGAATTATGGGTCAAAAGATGACCCACTGTGAGTGAGCTCAAAATACCTGATCTCCCTTGGTTTAATGTAGAGGAAGGGATCCAAAGGCTTAGTGATACTGGGGTGGTAGAGTGGATTAGTCACTTTCCTCACCATGACTGGGGAGGCAAACTTACAATTATGGTGGAAGTGGAAGTAAACATGTCCTTCTTCACACGGTGGCAGGAAGGAGGAGTGCTGAGCAAAAGGGGAAAAGCCGCTTATAAAATCATCAGATTTCATGAGAACTCACTCACTATTATGAGAACAGCATGATTTAATTACTGACCCCCACCGGGTCCCTCCCATGAAACATGGGATTATGGAAATTGCAACTTAAGATGAAATTTGGTAGGGACACAGACAAACCATATTATTCAGCCCCTGACTCCTCCCACATCTTATGTCCTCATATTTCAAAATACAGTCATGCCTGTCCAGCAGTCCCCCAAAGTGTTAACTCATTCCAGCTTTAACCCAAATGTCCAAGTCCAAGTTCAAGGTCTCATCTGAGACAAGGCAAATCCCTTCTGCCTGTAAGTCTGCAAAATCAGAAGCAATTTAGTTACTTCGGAGATACCATGGGAGTAGAGACACTGGGTAAATACACCCACTCCAAATGGTAGAAATTAGATAAAATAAAGGGGCTACAGGCCTCATGCAGGTCCAAAATGTCCAACAGGGAAGTAATTAAACCTTGAAGTTCCAAAATAATACTCTTTGACTCCATGTCTCACATCCAGGTCACACTGATGCAAGAGGTGGTCTTCCAGGGCCTTGGGCATCTGCACCTCTGTCGCTTTTCAGGGTACATCCATCTTCCTGGCTGCTTTCATGGACTAGTGTTGAGTGTCTGTGGCTTTTCCAGCAGCAAGCTCTCAGTTAATCTACAATTTTGGGGTCTGAAGGACAGTGGCCCTCTTTTCACAACTCCACTAGGGAGTTCACCAGTGGGGACTCTGTGTGGGGACTCCAACCCCACATTTCCCTTCCTTAGTACCCTAGCAGAAGTTATCCATGGAGGCTCTGCCCCCTCCGTGGATAACTTCTGATTGGACACCCGGGTGTTTCCATACATCCTCCTAAATGTAGGCGGAGATTCCCAAACCTTAATTCTTGGCTTTGGTGCACCTGCAGTCCCAACACCACGTGAAAGACACCAAGGCATGGGGCTTGTGCCCTGAGCTGTACCTTAGTCCCTTTTAAAAGGCCATGGCTGGAGCAGCTGAGACACAGAGCACTATATCCCAAATCTGCACACAGCAGGGGGACTCTGGATCTGGCCCAGGAAACTATTTTTCCTTCCTAGTCCTCTGGGCTGCTGATGGGGAGGGGTTGCCACAAGGTCTCTGACATTCCCTGGAGATATTTTCCCCATTGCCTTGGTAATTAACATCCAACTCTTTATTAATTATGAAATTTCTGCAGTGGGCTTGAATTTTTCCGCAGAAAATGAGGTTTTCTTTCCTATCGCATTGTCAGGCTGAAAATTTTCCAAACCTTTATGCTCTGCTTCTTCTTGAATGATTTTCTGCTTAGAAATTTATTTCACCAGATACCCTAAATCATGTCTCTGAAGTTCAAATTTCCATAAATCTTTGGGACAGGGACCAAATTCCACCAGTTTCTTTGCATAACATGAGTGACCTTTAGTCTCGTCCTCAACAATTTCCCCTTCTCCCTCTGAGACTTCCTCAGCCTGGACTTCATTGTCCATATCACTATCAACATTTTGGTAAAAACAATTCAACAAGTCTCCAGAAAGTTCCATACTTCCTCACATCTTCATGTTTTCTGAGCCCTCCAAGTCTCTAGGAAGTTCCAAACTTTCATCTGTTTTCCTGTCTTTTTCTGAGCCCTCCAAATTGTTCCAGTCTCTTCCTGTAACTCCGTTCTAAAGTCACTTCCACATTTTCAGGTATCTTTATAGCAGTACCTCACTCTCTGTGGTACCAATTTACTGTATGAGTTTGCTCTCATGCTGCTAATAAAGACAGACCTGAGACTGGGCAATTTAAAAAGGAAAAAGGTTTAATTGACTCACAGTTCAACATGACTGAGGAGGCCTCAGGAAACATGATCATGATGAAAGGGGAGGCAAATATCCTTTTTCACATGGAGGCAGTAAGAAGAAGGAGTAAAAAGGGGGAAAGCCCCTTATAATCCCTCAGATCTAATAAGAACTCACTCACATCACAAGAACAGCATGAGGGTATCCACCCCCATGATTCAATTACCCCCTACCAGGCCCCTCCCACGACATGTGGGTATTGTGGGAACTACAATTCAAGATGAGATTTTTGTGGGAACACAGCGAAACCATATCAATAACATTATGCTGACTGGACCCGGTAAGCAAGAAGTAGCAAACACACTGAACTTATTGATGAGATATTTGCATGCTAGAGGATGTGAAATAAATCTTATTAAAATTCTACCTCAGTGAAATTTCTAGGGCTCCAGTGGTGTAGGGTCTGTTGAGACATTCCTTCTAAGGTGAAGGATAAGTGACAGCATTTGGCACCTCCTGCAACCAAAAAAAAAAAGGCACAACACCTAGTGGGCCTATTTGATTTTTGGAGGCAACACATTCTTCATTAGGGTTTGTTACTCCAGCCCATTTATTGAGTGACTCAAAAGGCTGCCAGTTTTGAGTTGGGTCCAGAACAGAAGAAGACTCTGCAACACGTCTAGGCTGCCATGCAAGGTGCTCTACTACCTTGGCCGTTTGACCTAGAAGATCTGATATGGTTTTCTGTGCCCACACCCAAATCTCATCTTGAACTGTAGTTCACATAATCTCCACATGTCATGGGAGGGACCTAGTGGGAGGTAATTGAATCAGGAAGGCAGTAACCCTCATGTTGTTTTAATGATAGTGTGTCAGAACTCATGAGATCTGATGGTTTTATAAGGGGCTTTTCTCCTTTTTACACATTCTTCTCCTTGCTGCCACCATGTGAAGAAGAATGTGTTTGCTTCCACTTTTAGTATGATTGCAAGTTTCCTGAGATCTCCCCAACCCTGATGAACTGTGATTCAATTAAACTTTTCCTTATAAATTACCCAGACTAGGGTATGTCTTTATTAGCTGTGTCAGAATGAACTAATACAAGAATCAATGGTGGCTGAGGATCAGTGGCAGATAGGGATGCTGTTTGGAGCCTTTGGCAGGCCCCAACAGGTAAGCACAGTGGACGTCTCTAGGATTTTGGAGCAAGGCCCTGCCATCTTCTGCAGGTAACTACTCTTCTTTTGAGAGACTGATCTCTATTTGTTACTGTATCAAGGGAACCAGCACCCAATATTTTAACATAGGTTCTTTCTATTTTCCTTAAGTGTCAACTGGTCTGAGAAATAAAGAGAAAGAGTACAAAGAGAGGCATTTTACAGCTGGGCCTCCAGGGGTAACATCATATATAGGTAGGATTGTGATGACTATCCTGAGAGGCAAAACCAGCGAGTTTTTATTAGGGATTTTAAAAGTGAGGGGCAGTGTATGAACAGAGAGTAGGTCACAAGGATCACGTGCTTCAAAGGGCAATAAAGATCACAAGGCAAAGGCAAAATTAGATTTACTGATGAAGGTCTATGTTCTGCTGTGCACATATTGTGTTGATAAACATCTTAACTGGAAACAGTGTTCAAGAGCAGAGAACCGGTCTGACTACAATTTACCAGGTTGGAATTTTCCCATCCTAGTAAGTCTTAGGGTACTGCAGGAGACCAGGGCATATTTCAGTCCTTATCTCAACCACATAAGACAGATACTCCTAGAGCAGCTGTTTATAGACATCCCCCCAGGAATGCATTCCTTCCCCAGGGTTATTCCTTGCTGGGAAAAAAATTCAGCGATATCTGTCCTACTTGCACATTCATTTATAGGCTTTTTACAAGAAGAAAAATATGACTCTATTCTGCCCGAACCCATAGGCAGTCAGACCTTATGGTTATCTTCCCTTTTTCCCTGAAAATCGCTGTTATTCTGTTCTTTTTCAGGGTGCACTGATTTCATATTGTTCAAACACATTTTACAATCAGATTTCATATTGTTCAAACACATATGTTCTATGATCAATTTGTACAATAGTGGTCCTGAGGTGATGTACATTGTCAGATTACAAAGATAACAGGACTAAGAGATTAAAGTAAAGACAGGCTTAAGAAATTATAAGAGTATTATTAGAGGAGTGATAAATGTCCATGAAATCTTCTTAATGTATTTTCTTCTGCCTCGGCCCCAGCCGGTCTCTCCGTTTGGTGTCCCTGACTTCCCACAACAGTTATTGGGCTTTGGTAGAAACTGAACATTTAACTATGAGTCATGAAGTCACCATGTGACCTGAACTGCCTATAATGAACCGGATGCTTTTTGACTGATCTAGCCATAAAGGGGGGCCTGTGCAACAGCATTCCACCATTAAATGGAAGTGGCATATATGTGACAGACTTGAGCAGGTCCTGAAGGCACAAGTAAGTTACATGAGGAAGTGACTCAAATGCCCATGGTCTCCACTCCTACCACTCTGCATTCACTCCCCTAGCCTATACAGATGACCTCCTGGGGAGTACCCTATAAACACTTGGCAGAGGCAGAGAAGACTAGGGCCTGGTTTACAGGGTTCTGCATGATATGCAGGCACCACCCAAAAGTGGACAGCTATAGCACTATAGCCCTTTTCCAGGACATCTCTGAAGGGCAGTGGTGAAGGGAAATCTTCCAGTGGGCAGAACTTTGAGCAGTGCACCTGGCTGTGCACTTTGCATGGAAGGTGAAATGACCAGAAGTGTGATTATATATTAATGGGCTGTAGTCAATGGTTTGGCTGGAAGTTCAGGGACTTGGAAGAAGCGTGATTGGAAAATTAGTGTCAAAGAAATTTGAGGAAGAGGTATGTGAATGGATCTCTCTGAGTGGTAAAAAACCAGGAAGATATTTTTACTACATGTGAGTGCTTATCAAAGGGTTACCTCATCAGAGGAAGATTTTAATAATCAAGTGGATAAGATGCCTCGTTTTGTGAATACCACTCAGACTCTTTTCCCAGCCACTCCTGTCACTGCACAATGGGGCTATGAAAAAAGTGGCCATGATGGCAGGGATGGAGGTTAGGCATGAGTTGAGCAACATGGACTTTCACTAACCAAAGCTGACCTGACTAAGGCCACTAATGAGTGCCCAATTTGCCAACAACGGAGATCAACATTGAGCACTCAATATGACACCATTTCTCGGGGTGATCAGTCAGCTACTTGGTGATAGGTTGATTATACTGGACCTCTTCCATCATGAAAAAGGCAGCATTTTGTTCTCACTGGAATAGACATTTACCCCAGATATGGATTTGTCTATCCTGCATGCAGTTCTTCTGCCAAGACTATCATCTGTGGACTCACAGTATACTTTATCCACTATCGTAATATTCCACATTGAATTGCCTCTGAAAAAGGTACTTACTTTTTGGCTAAAGAAGTGAGGGAGTGAACTCATGCCAATGAAATTCACTGGTCTTATCAATGTTCCCCATTATCCTGAAGAAGCTGGATTGACCGATGGAATGGACTTTTGAAGCCACAATTATAGTGCCAACTAGGTGACAATACTTTGCAGGGCTAGAGCAAAATTCTCCAGAAGGCCGTGTATGCTCTGAATCAGCATCTAGTATATGGTACTGTTTCTCCCATTGCTAGAATTCATGGGTCCAAAAATCAATGGGTGTACGTGCAAGTGGCACCACTCACCATTAACCCAAGTAACCCCCACCCAACAAAATTTTTGCTTCTGTTCTTGTGACATCATGTTCTTCTGGTCTAGAGGTCTTAGTTCCAGAGTGAGGAATGCTGCCACCAGGAGATACAACAATAAGTCCACTAAACCAGAAGTTAAGATGCCCCCTGGACACTTTGGATTTCTCCTACCTCTGAGTCAACAGGCCAAGAAGGGAGTCACAGTGTTGTCTGGAGAGATTGACCTGTACTATAAAGATGAAATCAGTCTATGACTCCACAATGGAGGTAAGGAAGAGTATGTGTGAAACACAGGAGATTCCTCAGGACATCTCTTACTATTACCATGCCCTGTGATTAAGGTCAATGGGAAACTACAACAACCCAATCCAGGCAGGATTACAAATGGTTCAGACCCTTCAGGAATAAGATTTGGGTCACTTCACCAGGTAAAAAACCATGATCATCTGAGGTGTTTGCTGAAGGCAAAGGGAATACAAAATGGGTAATAGAAGAAGGTAGTTATCAATACTAACTATGACCACCTGACCAGTTGCAGATATGAGGAATGTCATGAATACCTCTTCCTTATTTTGTTAAGAATATGTTTGTGGATGTATACACTTGTACTAAGAAAATATCTTCATTTTATTTCCTTTCCTTTTTTTATTATGTGACATAAGATTTATTGCCTCCATATCAGCATTTAAGTGTTGTTAACTTTATGTAATAGCATTTAGGTTGAAAATTAGTGTGCTTCCAGTTGTAGGAAGGATAGCTGTATTATGTTAGATGTAATTATGACCTTATTATTGTCTTTATTTGGAGATGTATGTGGGTTTAAGCTGATAAGTGGTAGACTTGTGATGGTTAATATTAAGTGTCAACTTGATTGGAATGAAGGATAAAAAGTATTTTTTCTCAGTGTGTCTGTGAGAGTGTTGCTAGAGGAGATTAACATTTGAGTCAGTGGATTAGGAGAGGAAGACCCACCCTTAATCTTGGTGGGCAATATCCCCTCGGCTGCCAGTGCGAGTAGCAAAAGCAGGCAGAAGAAACTGGAATGAACAGACTTACTGAGTCTTCTGGCCTTCCTCTTTCTCCTGTGCTGGATACTTCCTGTCCTCCATCCTCAGACTCCAAATTCTTTGGCTTTTGGACTCTTGTACTTACACTACTGGTTTGCCTGTGGCTCTTGGGCCTTTGGCCACAGACTGAATGCTGCATTGTTGGCTTCCCTACTTCTTAGGTTTTGGAATTCAAATTGATCCATTACTGGCTTCCTTGCTCCTCAACTTACAGATGGCCTATCATGGGCATTCACCTTGTAAATCACTTCTCCTTAATAAACTCCCTTTCATATATACATATATCCTATTTGTTCTGTCCCTCTAGAGAACCCCAACTAATACAAACAGTTACTATATATTTTTTTTTTTTTTTCTGGAGGAAACAACTACTTTTGGTATTAATATAAGAGGGTGAAATAATTCTCCTCAAAGCCTTTATAAAAAATAAACTGTACAAACAGTAAATTAGATTCTCAACCACATCCTTTCAGCAAATAAAACTCCATGGAGTATTTCTCATAATATGGTCATCTTTCAGTATCTGTGAGGGATTGGTTTCAGATAACACTGTAAATACGAAAACCCACAGATGCTGAAGTCCTTTGTATAAAATAGTGTAGTGTTTGTATATAACCTATGTGAATCCTCATGTGTACTGTAAAATGTCTCTATATTACTTATAATAACCAATACAATGTAAATGCTTTGTAAAAAGTTGTTGTATTGTATTGTTTAGAGAAAAATGCTATAGAAATCTATCTGTATATGTTCAGTACTAATGCAAACTTTCATTTTTTTCTCCCTAATATTTTCAATCCATGGTTTATTAAATCCATAGACTTGAAACCCATGTACATGGAGGGCTTACTATATGTTTTTTCTTTCTTTCTTTTGAGAAAGGGTCTTACTGTGCTGTCCAGGCTGGAGTGCAGTGGTATGATCATGGCTCACTGCAGGCTCAACCTCCTGGGCTTAAGCCATCCTCCTACCTCAACTACCTGAATAACTGGGACTACAGGCATGCGCCACCTTGTCCAGCTAATTTTTGTACTTTTAGTACAAATGGGATTTTGCCATATTGCCCAGGATGGTCTCAAACTCCTAGGCTCAAGTGATCCACTCAACTTGGCCCCCTAAATTGCTTGGATTACAAGCTTGAGTCACTAAGCCTGGCCTATATTTCTTAACTAAAGGGAAAGTGCAATGTGTGGTTTAATTAAAGTGCTTCTATATAACATCAGTACAATTCTGATCATGGAGTTGACTGAGGGATTTTCTTAGGTTGGAGATAGGATATGAATATCCAGAGAAATTAATGGATTAAATAGCCTTTCATTAAGATTATATGAATACTACTTGAGAAAATAGTATTCATATAATCTTATATGAATTATATGAGATTTTGAAAAAGTTATTTAAGAAATTTCTTTTATATACCTACTACATACCTAAAAATTGTTCCTTATGCTATAGTCAGTATTGAATCTCAGAGATATGTTTCTGCTTTCAAACATTTCATATTAAAATGCATGTGTGAATGAAAACATCAAATAAACAGACAAGTTGCAGGAAATGATTAGTGTTAAGCAGAGGATTAACACAGGCAGATATGAGCTATAGTAACCTGGTGTTTGGTTTTCCTTTAGTGATTAAAGAGGTTCTCCCTCAGGATGTGGCAAATGAAAAAAAAAAAATGACAAAAAGGATTTAGTAACATAGCAGTAGAGGAAAGAACAATCCACATAGCAGAATGTATATTTGGCTACATCAGCAAAGAATTTGGCAGATTCCACAAACAGAGCAATAAAAGTAATAAGTAAGTGGGAGAGTAGTATAAGAAGATATCATACAGGTGGTTTGTGGTTAGATCCTTTAGAACTTTACATGTCAGGTTAATAAATTTGTGTTTTCTTGTATGTCATTGGAGATTTTTAGCCAGGAGAGCAGACTAACCTGAGGCGCTAATGACCATAGATAATACAAATCTATGGTAAAGTACTAAGTTTCAAATAAATAACTTCTAAAACTGTTGCAATATAAAGTTATTTGTTTAGTAAATTTGGGGCATGCCTACACAGAAATATTGTCACTCTTAAGCAATTCACTAACCCATTATATCTTTATTTAACAAACAATTTTCAGATCAATACATTGGGCCATGAGCATGTTGGTATACAAAGATGTAGCAGACACAGTTCCTTTCCTCATAATATTTACAGTCTAGTAAGGATAATAAGTGACATAGTAGAACTTTCAAGAGAATTAACAAATTTTTGCTATGCAATTTCACAGAAAAATGGTATTATTTTGAATTTGAATAATTTCAAGGAACAGAATATAAAAATCTCTAATATATAATCAGGTAGGCATGTAATTATCCTAAATTGATGACATAATTCAGTTAAAATTTCCCTTAACCAAATCTCTGAAAAAAATAGTGGGAAAAAAAACACTTAAATTAGAAGGTATGCAACAGCAACTCGACAACACAGAATACAACCTATAAAAAGTATATGATACCAAACAGAATAGTAAAACAAAAGGAATAAAAATAATTTCAGAAGTATTCAAGATAAAGTGATATGGGGATCAAGCAAAGGAGATCCAATATGCATATAATAGAAGTCACTGCCAGCCAAAATCAAAGTAATAGGAAAAAATATTTAAAATTACACTTTACAAAACATTTATTTAGTACAGATTTGAAAATACCTTTTGAAGGAGCATGTGTTTTCAATAGCAAAATAGTGGAGAGAAAGAGCTCTCCCAGTTAAAAGGAGGTATGGGATCTAACAAACAAATGTAATATGCAGTCTTTGTTTTGATCTTAAAGAGAAAAAAAAAAATAGCCTAAAAGGCATTTTTAATAAAGTCGAAGATATTTGAATATAAATAAGAGATAAAAGGAAACCACATTATTATTAATTTTATTAAGTATGATAAAATATTATTGTAGCTTTGTAGAAAATTCATATTTTTAGATATATATATATACTGAAAGACTGCGTAAGTATTTAATGACATGATGTCTGATATTTATATTAAAAATTCAGCTAAGAAAAACAAAAAGAGAAAAAGATAAAGAAAATGCGGCAAATAAGAAATTAAATACTGGAGTTCAGTGTACTAATCTCCCTAATTTGTATATGTTGGAGAATTTCCTTAAAATCAAAAATGAATATATACACGAGAATTCACATTAAAAATAATAGAAACTTAATTGAGAGCCCTGTTCATAACAGTGTGGTGTGATGATTCAGAACATAGGCAAATGTATAAAATTAGAAGCTACATTTATTCCTTCCTAACAAGAGAGAGGATGAAAATGCAGTCGAGTTTATAGTTTTAATGGAACAGTAAGATTTCAGCTACAATCTAGTGTGTGTGTATGTGGGTGTGTGAGAGAGAGAGAGAGAAAGAGAAAGAGAAGATTGAATCCAGAAAGTGACAGGTGAAATAATAGTACTGAAGGATTAAAAAAAAAAAAGTATTGAAGTTTGCCATTGTTCCTACTCGGTCTGGGATAGATAAGACCAAGCAAATATCAAAGAATTGATGGACATGTTGAATAAATCCATTGTGATGTAAAATGCTAACTTGCTTTCAGTCCAAATTCAAGTGTGTTTAGTGTTCTATGGTGAGGAGGATGCAGAATGAGAGTCGTCGAATCATCCAAGGATTGATATAATAAGGCCAAAGCAAAAGGTAGGACAGTGTCCTAAGGAAGCTGAAAGTATTGACAAGACTGTGGTTGAAGTAGTGGATATTGTAGTATATAGTGATTATATTAAAGATCAGAGACAGTACACAATACATATAGGTGTAATGGAAATACAAGTAACATAATTGGTATGGAAAATGGAAGCATTTATTCTCTGATTCTTACCTAACAAGAACAAGGAAGAAAAAATTAGATGTTGAAGAAAATTCAATATTTTGTAATACTCACTTTGACTTCAGTTTTAAAACCCAGATTATAAATAACAGTACTTTCTCTCTTTTCAGAATAAATAAACACTAGAAGAATGAGGAACAAAACAAACAAAAGTACAAAACCTATCCACAGCAAAACTAGTAGCAGAGGTTATCACAAAACAATGTGTAAATGCAACTAAATGAAGTAAAAGTCCAAAAGAATGTTAGAAGATAATAACCAGGAATACCTTGCTATATCAAATATAAAGATTAAATCGGTGTTTAAAGTATTTCATGCAACCTGAAAGGCAAAAAGCAATGCTGTACAGTAGTAGGAACATCCTTATTTCTGTTTTCGTTGCTTGTTTTGTTTTGTTTTTTAGCATGAAGAAGCAAGGAAAGTAGAATTAAATATGACATGTCATAGGTCATGTCCAGTAGACTGTCTTCTGAGCACTTTCCCTAGTCTGATCTTTTTTATTTCTTCTCAGGAAAAAAAAAAAAAAAATCAAGTTGCTCACAACTAGTTTTTGACATCATACTTGAAATCCTAACTAATGCAATAATAGCATATAATATCCCATATGTATACTATGTGTACTGGAAATTGTAAACACTGATGAAAGTAAAAACAAAAACAAAAACAAAATAAAGAAAGCAACTTCTATCATGAGGAAGAATTTTAATTGTTAATTTAATAATTCTTCATAAATTATTCTATAGATTTATTTTTTTTTTTTTTTGAGACGGAGCACCCGCCACCTCGCCCGGCTAGTTTTTTGTATTTTTTAGTAGAGACGGGGTTTCACCGTGTTAGCCAGGATGGTCTCGATCTCCTGACCTCGTGATCCGCCCGTCTCGGCCTCCCAAAGTGCTGGGATTACAGGCTTGAGCCACAGCGCCCGGCCTTATAGTTCTATAGTTTACAAGCAATTCAGTTCAAAATGCTAGCATATGTACTTTTACTTTCAGCTATGATGGATGGAAAAACAGGGATCAAATTTGCCCTCTCACCTGAAAAAAAAATACAAAATATGTGAAGCAATGTTTCATGACATTGTATATAAGCTGACAAAGGGCAATTATCTTGAGAGTCAGGCAACACATGAGAATAACTGTTCTACTGCTTCAGCTTACTGCCTTGTGATGGTTTTCAGGCCATGGAGCAGGGATGGGCAGCCAGGCAGACTGCCTGAATAGAGCAGACTGAACTGAGAGTGCAGAGACCAAGTCGGCTACTTGCAAAACAGGGAGGAGAAAGCTACACAGTGAGAGAGAAATTCAGGTATATGCAAAGGATCCCCTTGAGTATTCAATTGAGTTCTGTTCAGCAAATGCTGTGAGGGAACGGCCTGGCAACAGGGAAAGAACTACCCAAATGTCAGTGCCTGAGTTTCAAAGGGCCAGGAATACTGGCTATTCTCCAGAGCTTGACTGAGAAACCCCACTTTTCACTGTGCATAGAGTATAAAACAGAGTATTGCCTCAATAATGGGAAATTAGCCCTAGAAATTTTAAAGAAAATGATTTAGGTGGAAGGAAATATATATAATATGGAAATCTGTATCTCCACATAGAAATAAAGAACATGGAGAATAATAACTATTAATAAATGATGAAATATATACTTTTTTTATTATTTAAATCCCTTAAAAGATAACTGAATGTTTAAAAACAAACAATAATATAGTAAAGAGTTTATCACATATTTCTGTTATTTGAGTTTATTTGTGACTGAACTCGTACCCTGTCTGCTTTATGATAGATTACTGTAGGGGCTACCTAATATTCCTATTTAGTAGGTATGACAAGATTCAGCTAACTCTGGGTAGTTTTGACTGCAAGGTTACTTGATGTCTCATGGCTAGGTTCTTTGTCGCTGTCAGAGTGCAGAAGTACACAAGGAGCTGTTTTTCCAATGCTGTACAATTAACTGTTGCAGGTAACAAGCTGTTACTTCAAAATCCTAGATATGATTGATATTCTCTTTTTGAAGATTGACATAAAATTTGTAAGGTTTCTGTCAATTTGGCCCTGAAGCCTAGGAATGCATAAGAAAAATTTCCTACTCTAGACCAAAAATCAAAGCTACCTGAGTTTCTTGTTAATCAGTAAATTGGCTTACAAGTGAAGAGCATGCTGTCTTCAGAACCCAAAGAGTCATTTTATTTTGTTCCTAGTGACAGGAAATGTACAATTCAATAATTTTGTTAAGTCCAAATAACATGATGGAGTAGTTATACTGGAGGATATAATAATATAGCATGATGTGCTGGATAATGCCCAGATGGTTCAATTTCCTTTAGAATACATAGTGACAGAGGATGTGGGAAGTCAAAAGCCTTGCAGAACAACTCTAAACAAAATCCTTGCAGAAAAACTCTAAGTATATATTCTGTTAACCAAACCATGTGAGTATAAGCTATTTCTGGTCCTCATTCCTAACAGAGATGGAAAAGAACACATTTGTTCACAAAAGGACACACAATAGATTGAAGCAATGTTAATCTAACAAAGAGAACACATGATAAACAGCTGCAACTAGGGCTACTACTTCATTGAGTTTCCAGTAGTCTACTGTCTACTATCATACTCCAAGATAGACATTTTTTTTTTAACAGCTAGGTTGTAAAAATAAAATAAATGGGAAAAAGTTGGGAACCCTCTTTTAAGTTTTTAGGGGTGACATTAATCTCTACCACCTTTCCAAGAATGCAGTATCATTTTTCATCTACTTTTTTGGCCAAAGTAGAATACTTTCTAGGGCCTTTTCTTCGTCTTCTCCACCTTACAATAACATTTGTCTTATAGTCTAAGTGGGCCATCTATGAAGCACACTTGGGCTAGGAAACCTTCTTTTTTTTTCTCTCTCTTTTTAACCATTTGAACACATGCTCCTTCTGAAAGGGGACTCATCAGAGTGCTCCGACCTCAGGTATCAATGTGAACTCAAACTCTGCATCAAGAGGTCTTCAACATATTATCATATTTCATCTTCTCAGTGTAATTGAGTAAATGACCATAGGTCCATTAAAAAAGGACTTGGGAACTCATTATTGCATATACTTGCCATAGAAACCCAGCATTCATTTTCATGGGAATCTGTCTTCTTTTTCAGACAAAATATTTTACATCTGAAAACGGGTTCAGGTTCAGAACATATGCACAGAATCATGACTTTTTGTTGGAGTAGCTGCTTTTAACCTCTTGATCTACCTTTAATTGCTTTTAGTTCTATACTTTGTTGTGTGAACATCTAGTTGCCACAGATGAATCCTTTTTATATTAAGCATTTCTCTATGTCTAGTGTATTAGGCACCCATGGCTACATGACTACCACTCTCAACTTGCCATTCGTTGTAATGACTGCACCCAATTGCAGCTTACAAGTGAATATTAGACAATGCTTCTATTGTTTTGAGATCCTACTATCTCTATTACTCTCAGAAAGCCTCTTATAAATTCAATAATTTTAAAATAATATAATTATTTAAATTATTAATAAAAAACCTGGCCACTGAAGAACGAAAAATTGGGGTTGCTCAAGAAATATTAAACGGTAACTAAGTTATACTAACAGCTCAGATTGAATAGTGTTTTTAATAGGGGAGCATTTTATAATGTGTTTACAGTTTGATTGTTATGACCGACCATATTCCTTGAGAAATCAGCATTCCACGTATTCTCAAAGCAGAAAAAGTAAGTGAAGTGAAGACCCCTGCTGCCAGAGATGCTGCTGCATGTTTTTCAGTCCCAGGGTTAATCCAAGTCTGATTATGCCTGTATCTTTACTTTAACTTTTAAAGTAACTCATTGTAAGAATTATTTTTCTATTGGACTCTGGTAACCTCCAGAGATCTCCTATAGATTACCTTCTTTTAAAGTGACCAACACACTGGTAAAAGTTCCATGCATTTTAGGAAAAAATACATGGAATAAGAAAATTCAAATCCATGAACATTTTTGGTCACTTTCTTAGTGTGTGGCAGGGCATTTCTAAGCACTAATTTAAGAGAATATCAAAAAGGAAGAATCAATCATTTACATAAATTCAGTAACTTTACAATTAATTGATGATTTCCATTGTAGAGACTGCTTCGAAGAAGACGTTAGAAACGATAGTTAACAACTTCTCTGAAAGACTAAAGACGACCACCTAAAATAAATTCAATAGGTTTAGCCTTGGAAAAACCACCTATTCCACAGACAATAAATGAAGGAGAAAATGAGAGAGCAGGAGATAGAAAAGATTCCATGGAATGGAAATTTTAAACAAGTCAAAAGAGAACAAAAATAATTGAGATGTTGGTGATTCCTAATGTTGATGTTGTGAGATGTTGATGATAGTTAGTGAGTTATGGTTCTAATATTTTTTACATTAATACATTATGAATACTGTATATTTAAGATTCATACATTTATAATATATGTATTTTTTAAATAAATAAGAGTTAGTACTATTTGGACAATTAAGTACTTAACTATTTGCCAAGTAAACTTGCTAAGAACCTTGTCTTTCTGATTCTAGTCCAGATTGGATTTTATTGCTGTCATTAGTTTCATTTTTTCTTATTCAACATTTTAGGTTTGATTTGCATTCTGAAGCATTTTAAGACATTATATTCTACTAGGTAATTTTATTATAGAAATTATTATTTATATCCCATCCCTATATTTTTCTTTTCTTAATTAACCTATGTATTCTTAATGTTAATTAATATGTACTTCCATGTCTCTAAAGTTGCGGGATATGCTTCCCTGGAAACCTTTTAATACTTTCACATTTGTCACCCCAGGTTTTATAAAAATGGTTTGTTATAGTGCATTGTTTGTTTCTCCATTGTAATCGCTTCCAGGGTTCTATTCTAATTAATTCTTCATTTGTAGACACCTCAAATTCCTCTATTTGTTTTTGAATATATGCAGTTTAAAAAGTTTTCTTTGGGGCCAAGTGCGGTGGCTCACGCCTAAAATCCCAGTGCTTTGGGAGGTCAAGGCGGGCTGATCACCAGAGGTTGGGAGTTCGAGACCAGCCTGACCAACATGGAGGAAACCCTGTCTCTACCAAAAATACAAAATTAGCCGGGCGTGGTGGCACATGCCTGTAATCCCAGCTACTAAGGAGGCTGAGGCAGGAGAACTGCTTGAACCCAGGAGGCGGAGGTTGTGGTGAGCAGAGATCGCGCCATTGCACTCCAGCCTGGGCAACGACAGTGCAACTCCTTCTCAAAAAAAAAAAAAAAAGTTTTCTTTGGATGCAGAGAGGAAGTAGAAATCACAACCACTTAAGAGACCCTCTGCTTCAAGAAAATATTACAACAAAAATTGAGAAAACAAAGTGTTTCCTGCTAAGAGCAGATTTCAACGACTAGTTGTGTATGGGAGAAACATGATGACATTTGACAACTTTTTAGCAACTCCTAATCATGTCCTTGTTCGTGTTGTTACTGTATATTAAATGAGTTTTCAGATCTTCAACACTTCCACATTCAAATATAAATTCAAACACTCTCTGTGGATGAATACAAATTGATTCAGGGTTATTCATATCTGCTTCCTACATTAGTACAAATAATTGGGAGCTAAATTTTACCTTACAGAATTAATTAACATTGCAAACCTTTTGGAACACTATTGAGTTTTCAGGGGAAACAGAAGATGTTGTGTAACTCAGCGAATTCACCCCATAAACTGGAGATGTACATATATATAAGAATTCAAAAACAAGAAGCAATTTTTGTAATGTAATTTTAACAGAAATTAGAAGGTGGGAAAAAGCATAATATAAAAGACATTTACATAGAAAGACACAGGAGTTTACAAATAAAAAATTAACTTTGTAACTACATTTTTTAACAGAAAGCCTGACTCTTTGCGAATATTTTAATTAGGGTTTTATTTATAATGAATCTAAAATATGCTCGAATTAGATTTCAATCTAAATTTAAATTGTACCTGCATAAATTGTTTTATTTGGTATGGCTGAAAACATAGAATGATAGAGAAAACTCTTATACATGATGTACTCCATAATCTAATTTTCAAATTTTATAAATGTTTTGGGAGTCTTTCACTGGATAATTCTGAAAGCACAATGTCTTGATTATAATAAATTAAACAAATATTTCTATGAATCCTGCAAAACTATTTATATTATTTGCATTTTAAATTATAAGTACATGTGTGAATTTCATATTATCTTTACTGGAAAATTTTACTGTTGTATTTCAGACTGCTAGGATATATAAAAGAGGGATACTTTTTATACAGATACTGTCATAATCTCATCAAAACATGTTTATAATCTAATGTCCAGGGTTTTAAGAATCCCATGTAATTTTAAAAATTCGATTACAGCATCAAATAGCAAAAGACTATGCTTATTAAAGAGATATGAAGTTAATTAAAAGTGCTAAATCTGATAGTTTACTTGTACCTTCATTGATGTAGCTAAGTAAGATTACATGTTTACGAGCCAGGCGCGGTGGCTCATGCCTGTAATCCCAGTACTTTGAGAGGCTGAGGAGAGCAGATCACTTGAGGTCGGAAGTTTGAGACCAGCCTGACCAATATGATGAAAACCCATCTCTACCAAAAATACAAAAATTAGCCGGTTGTGGTGGTGAGTGCCTGTAGTCTCAGCTACTCAGGAGACTGAGACAGGAGAATTGCTTGGACCTGGGAGGTGGAGGTTGCAGTGAGCCGAGATCATGCTGCTGCACTCCCGACTGGGTGACAAGAGCTATACTCCATGTCAACAACAACAACAAATATATATATATATATATATATATATATATATATATATATATATATATATATTAGACATGTATTTTATTTCTATGAATTTCTATGATGGGTAAAGGTCAATAGGTTATATGAGGACTAAGTGATACTAGAAACTAGAAAATATTGAAATAGAGAAAATTATAAGTTTATCTGATGCTAACTTTTAAAAGTGGCTGTTTATTCATAGAGAAAAAATGTTGCTATTTCACTGTTTTACAATGTAAATGAATTATTTTAGAAAACAGAGAGGTTTTTGGAAAAATTAATATGTTTTCAAGAGAATATGTGATTTTAAGATGTTTTTGTCAAAGTTTACTTGCTATGCAGTTTACATTTTGATTGTATTTTGTTTTTATCCAGCTTCATTGAGGTAAAATTGGTATACGAAAGATTGTACATATTCAATGTATGCAGATTGGTGAGTTTGGACATATGTATACACTTGTATTACCATCACCACAGTCCACATAATAAGCACATCACTTTTAAAAGTTTCCTTATGTCCCTTTGTTCATTTGTTTTTGTTTTCTTGGGGTAAGAACAGTTAACATAAGATCTACCCTCTTAATAAATTTTGAAGTACACAATACCTTATTGTTGTTAAACTATAGGCATTATGTTGTATAGCAGATCACTGGAACTTGCTTCTCTTATATAACAGTAACATTATACCTATTAAACAGCTACCTATATCCCTCATCCCCCACCTCTTGTAATTACCATTTTACTATTATTGTAAAACAACATTTTGCAAAATGAATAAGAATCTTAAGAGAGAATTAACATATTAGAATAATATATTTTAGAATGAAGATATTATTTATATTTAAAATAAATTAATCTAATTATTTTTCTTTTTAGTTAAGGCTCAAAGAAATAAATACAAGATGCTTTCTAAGTAAATATTTTTTTTCCCTATCTAGAAATCATGTATTTGCATACATGTATATTTGTGTGTGCCTATAAACATCAAATGTCTATATGTAGATATATATTCAGACTCTTGACAATTTTGATCATAAAAGGTATATCTGATCCAGAAGTCTGGTATGATGTGTACATGCATACATTTATATGTGTATGTGTGTGTGCATGTGTGTGAGTGTATACACACACATACGTAATCAGCTTCAAATATAATAGTGATTTTATTTATCTTCATCTCTTTTCAAATTTGATACCTATGTAAGTAGAGATTATGTCTGTTTTGTTTGATGTTATTTCCCCAAAATTTAACAGATGCTCCACTTCATAACATTTCGTGAATAAATGAGCATGTTATGCATTCTAAATGACTGTTTCTCTTTCCATAGAATCCATTCCAATCCAATAGATAATTAGCTACTACTTAAAAAATGAGTTCATCAAATATGAAAAAACATTTTATGGGCATATTTTCTCTCACTTTTTTATGGTGTTTATAAATTTGTTTTTAAAACTACTTTATTCTTAGTAAGAGGACTGATTATGCCGCTGTCTTTGGAAACGGGGTTTTCAGTTTTGAGGAGAAAGCAAGCAGTATTTATTTTTTTTGTCCAGCATTTTAATGTATACAAAAATAATTACTAAGGAAGAGGGGTTTAAGATGATGAGGATTAAGGCCACACATACTTTCTGACTTCATTTCTAGTCTCCAACCTTAGCTTGGCTTTATACATAATACAAAGGGTTGTTTTCACTGATTTTCTCTAGGTAGGTTTGCAAATCATGCACATAGTGGTTGGTAGCAATTTTTCTTAGCAGCATCTTCTCTCAGGAACATATTCAGAAATGTAAAAAGACACTCACACATTTATTTTGTCATAATCAGAGGAAGTATAAACTTTTATACCTCAAGAAGTGTTATTTAAAATTCTATATTATCAGTAAAAGTATATCACAATAATTTTGCTTTATCTTACTAATTCACATGAAGCTGATGAGACATTATGAGTAGAGAATTCACTGATTATTTATATTTTGTTAGGAATGGGTTTCCATTACTCATCTCTTCAATTCTTTTTGCACTAATCATAGCATATGGAATGTATTTAGTGCAAGTAAATTTGTAAATTATATTCATCGTGATCTAGTCAAGAAGAATTCTTATTCCCACCTATTCACATGTAGCAGTAATTGCGTTAGAATTTATCAGTGTGTATACGTGTTTGTACATGTGCATATATTTGTATATATGCATACAACTTTGTGTGTATCTGTGTACACAAATATGTATGTATAAGCTGTATCAATCCATGTATTTGTCTCTAAGTATGTGCACCCACAAATAATACATGAATATATATGATTTTTAACATGAACGATAGTAATATATAATTCTATTATATGACACAATATTAAATGCTACTCAGCATATACATTTTAAATGACCTTTAATTGAATCTAAAAGATGAAATTTTAAAAATAGCAATTATTCTTTTTCTCCTGGCACTAAAAAGAAACCATTAAAAGATTCAGCCTGCTTAGCTATTAAGGATACCATGATAAAAGCAACAGTGGTCTTTAGAAAATTTCTTTTTTCTTTTCTTTTCTTTTTTTTGAGAAAAAAGAAGGCTCTATCATCCAGACTGGAATGCAGTGGCGTGATCTCAGCTCACAGCAACCTCTGCCTTCAGGGCTCAAGCCATCCTCCCACCTCAGTCTCCTGAGTAGCTGGGATAGAGACAGGTATCACCACACCCAGCTAATTTTTGTACTTTTTGTAGAGACAGGGTTTTGCCATGTTGCCCAGGCTTGTCTCACCTGGTGGAGGCATTGTAATTTTGTAAGGAAAAAAGTCTGATAAAAGTCTACTTATGTAAATAACTATCTGAGGAATATATGGGCTAGGTTTTTGTTTCTGTTTTAATTTTTTAAAAATTTTCCCAAATGACTTGCTTTTGAAAAGTGAATAACACATATTATTAACAAAGCAAGTAAAGATGCAATGTTGTAGTCTATGTGCAGAAAAAATTCACTATTGCCAAATTAGGTGTTCAATTTAAAGATTATAGGATTGCATTTAGAAACAGAACAATTTAGTGTAATATATTCCATGAATACATAATTTTCACCAGGTCAGCCCCTTCCTTTTTTGATTTTCTCTACAATGCCCAAATGAGCTCTTTGCTTTCTATTTTGCATCAAAGACAAATTACTTGCTTCCTGTACTCAGGAATATAAGAATATAATGAAACTCAATGTCATTTAGCCAGGCATCATATTATAAAGATCAGTCACTCCAACTAGGTTTAAAACTTTCTCAGAGCAGGTAAATAGCACCCACTTTGTCCCTTTCTTGATTTAAAGTAGAACGGAAGGAGATAAAATTATAATCAAATGTTCACTATATAATTTTTTTGAACATCTAGGAAAGTAATTCTCAAACATTTTTTGTATGCTGTCCATTTACATGAGAAACAATTTTATTACTAAGTGATAGAAATACTTGATTTTCATGAATTAGCATGTGAAAAAGTATACACCGGAAGTCACTGAGGTTTTGAATTTAGAAATTTAGTAAAGTTTCTTCCTGTTATAGAGCACTGAAAGACTCCTATAATGCATTTATTCTAAATATGAATGGAAGTTTCAATACTTTTCCAAGAGAATGTATCCCCTATTGAACTTGCTTAGTTGCTGTTACTATTACTTTTTTAAAAATAATAACAATTTAATTAGATTTATCATTATAATCTCTTTGTCAGGTTTTTAGCAAGTGAGAACAATTTGTTTAAATATTTTGGCCTCTGGTTCCCAAGATGTTTATACCTGAAAGTGTGGTTTTTTGAACAGAAAGATGCCATGTCCCACTGTTAAATAGTTGCAACATATATCACAGGCTGTCTTACTTGTACCATGGAATGTTATTAGTTATTTGCTGCATAGTGTTTCTTTAAATATGTTGTCTATTAACACAATCTTTTTTTTTTTTTTTTTAATGCCTTTCTTCTGATGGTCTCTGTGTAATTCCTGTTCTTGCTGCCCACCAGACTCAAATTACTGCTACGGTTGGACCCTCCAGGATTTTCTACATTTTTCATTCTGAAAACTTCCTGACTCATGCTTTGATAGAAAGAGATAGCATGGCTCATGCCCGTAATCCCAGCACTTTGGGAGGCCAAGGCAGGCGGATCACCTGAGGTCAGGAGTTTGAGACCAGCCTGGCCAAAATGGTGAAACCCTGTCTCTACTGAAAATACAAAAGTTAGCCGGGCGTGGTGGTGGGTGCCTGTAATCCCAGCTACTCGGGAGGCTGAGACAGGTGAATCACTTGAATCTAGGAGGCGGAGGTTGCGGTGAGCTGAGATTGTGCCACTGCACTCCAGTCCAGGTGACAGAGCAAAACTCTGTCTCAAAAGAAAAAAGAAAAAAAAAAAAAATAGATACTCTTTTCCATTGTGCAAGGGATCCTTTCCTAATTAACTTGATTATTAAAAAAAAAAAAATCCCATTATTCAGAGCATTAACTTTTTTGTCATTGTGCCATAGTCAAAATAATCATTTTATGTATGTTGCTCAGTTATTTCAGTCATTTGACTTCCTTTGTACAATATTGGGTGAGCATGAAATGAGTATGTTGTTCTTTTCATATATCCCAACCTTCTTCTTTATTACAAACCCTTTTGCACGTGTTTTTTTCCTCTTCCTTCTTTCTGAAGCATTGTACATATTTTTCTCTTTGAAAGTGTGATTATTTTAAACATATATTATTCATTTGTGCCATATTTGACGATTTAAGTTTTCTTGCACAAAATTTATTGATTTACAGAAATGAAAATTAAAGTGTCTTGTAATAATGTCAAGAATAATAACATATCTAATGTATTGGATACCTTCTATTGAATCAGATGCTATGATATTAGATATACTAATTACATCTTTATAATACATTAACAAATTAGTAATGCAAATGTTAAATTGACAAATTGGAAAGAAACTTCTCACTGAATGACATGGTCAGGTTTGTTTTATTTAAATTATGTAGAATCTGTTATGGGTTCTTGATAAATATTAACTCATATATTCCACATGACAAATATAAGAGATCATTCATTATTATTACTATACATTTTTTATAGCTGAGGAAAATGCAGCACTGAGAGGTCACACAAGTTGACTTCTAGATCATGTAACTAATATAAAACCTGGACAGGTTGGCTACAGAGTACACAGGCTCATCCATAATGCAATGCAAACTCCCCTTAAATGCCTTCATCCTGCTAACCACAACTGACACCTGCTGGTTTGTTTAAAAACAAATAAGGGCAACCAGGTGCAGTGGCTCATGCCTGTAATTCCAGCAGTTTGGGAGGCGGAGGCGGGTGGATAATGAGGTCAGGAGTTTGAGACCAGCCTGGCCAACATGGTGAAACCCATCTGTACTAAAAATACAAAAATTAGCCTGTCGTGGTGGCACATGTCTGTAATCCCAGCCACTCAGGAGAGTGAGGCAGGGCAATCACTTGAACCTGGGAGGCAGAGGTTGCAGTGAGCCAAGATCACGCCACTACACTCCAGGCTGAGCAACAGAGTGAGACTGTGTCTTATTAAATAAATAAATAAAGGCACCAAGGAGATGCAGTGATGCAGTAAGCATATATGGGCACTACAATTATACAAAGTTCTGAAAGACTAAGGGTTAAAAGCAACATTTATGATTCCTTTTGCACATAATTGTGACTTTATAACACAGAAGAGATTCCTAGATGGTGCTAAAATGTAAACTAAAATATCGTGCCATTACTTAAGAGATTAAAATGATGTGGCCTTAACAAGAGTTTGAGCATATTGCATTGAAGAGGAAGAGATGAAATTTGCTCTAAAATTAGTAGGTTCTCTTATTGTACCTCTAAATTAGACGTAACTTGATCAGGTAAATCTATAAACTCAAGTATTACATGAAGAGCAAAGTAATAGCAGAAGAAATATTCAAACACAATAATAAAAGGGGAGTGGCTCACATTTGAGTCCTATAGCTTCACTGGTTAAGTATCACTAAGGTGGCACTCTCTTATACTGGGTGCACACTTTCAGGTCTACCTGAAAGTTTTTCCTTTCATTCATCTTATTTGGAAGACCTCTCTCTGTATAAAACTTCATGGTTGAATGCTGCCTCATATATTTCCCATTATGTTTGTCACTCCTCCCTAGTCCTTACTTACACTTCAAGACCTATTTTGAATCCTACTTGTACCTTAAGTTCTCATTTTATCACAATCTAATTGTATATTTTTGTCAGAATTCCTATAAGAAATAGTGTAATTATGACTTGTATTAAGTAATAACATTTTCTTATGTAATTAAAATAATTGTCTATTTTAAATTTTAGCAATCCTTTGTCTTAATCTATCTGTATTTTTGGTTAAATACTAAGTGTATTGCCCACAGTACATTTTCAAAAAAATGTATTTAAAAATTGTTAGTGTGACTTGATATACCCAAGATATCTAAAAGGTATAAAGAAAATTTCTTCTTAAGACTTTTCATAAAATTATTTATCATCAAAATAACTGTCAAAAATTTCTCAAAATGTGAAAATTTCTCTTGTGGTGGCAGAAAAATCGTTTTCAAAGATGTCCACATACTAATTCTCAGAACTTTTCAATATGTTATCTTATATGTGAAAAAGGACTTTCTATGAATTAATTCAGTTAACACTTTGAGATTCTAATTTAATCCTGGATAATCTGGATAGACCAATCTAATAGCATGGATCAGTAAAAGCTGAGACTCTTTCCTGGCTGTGGTCAGAAAGAAAGAATGGTCAGAGAGAAGCAAAGTTGCTGGTTTTGAAGATCGAAGAAAATAAAGAGTCAAGAAATGTGGGTGGACACTAGAATTTGAAAAGGTCCAGGGAACAGATTTTTCCCTACAGACTCCAAAAGAAATGCAGCCCAGCTGTTACTTTGACTTCAGCTCAATGAAAACCTCTATGAGATTTCTGACTTGCAGAACTACAAAACAATGCATTTGTATTTGTTTAAACTAATAAGTTTGTAGTAATTTGTTAGCACAGTAATAAAAATCTGATACAACTACAACGATAATAAAAATGTTTTCACACTAATAAAAAATTAAATATAGTCTGGTTCCTTTCATGTTATGATCTTTAAATCATAATCATTACTTCAGTTTTCTATGTCATATGAGTGTCACAATGTCTCATGAAATTTTTACCACCTGTACTTGGAGAAGGGTCAGCATGCAAGTTGGATGTAAGAGTTGAGGAAATATTGTTCCAGTTTTTGCATAACAGACAGTAAAATACATGGCAATTCTCTCCATAAATTTTCCTGGTCATGTTCATGAAATCTCTCTCTTTTATTAATCACTCATCTATCTCGCTAATCCCTCTCTAGCTCTCCAGCTATCTCCCTCTTTATATCTTTGTATCTCTCTACCTCTGTTCTCTCCTTTCTCTCTATCTCTCTTATCTCTGTTTCTCCTGTCTCCTTCTCTCTCTTTCCTCCTCTCCTCCTTCTTTTTCTCCTCCCTCTCTCCCTCTCTCTTTCTTTTTCATCTCATCTCTCTGTCTCCATCCATTTCTCTTAACAATGTGATGATATCTGGATACACATAAAAATTTGAAGATAAGAATCTGTCCAAGTTTTAACTGAAACAAATTATGCCAAAACTGGAGGACTTTCCAATTTCAACACTCTCATGTGTTGTCATTTATAACATGTCCTCCACGTATCGGTAATCACAGCTCTATCTTTTTCACTTACCTTGCATCTGCTCCCCCTTCTTAGGTTTCAGTTTTCTAAAATAGGTGACTGTATCGCAATTTATTTTCTCCAATACAATGTAAACTAAAATATCGTGCCATTTAGCCAATTATAACTAATTGAAAGGTAAACAAAGCTGACTACATTCTTGTTCATAATCATGTGATCTCATGATTTACAAATGTTGACTCTAATCAAGCAAAAGTGACTAGCTCTCTTTTGCTCACTTGTTTTTGGTTTTGATCTCTGTATGCATGTGTTCTCTTTTGAAAGTCCTACGCTTCTCCCACTTCTTGTTCAATCTAATAAGCTGTCTGTCTAACATCTATCATCTGAGACTTTATTCTCATTTAAACTCTAACAGAATTAGTCTGCATAGAATTTTAAAAATAAGCAAAATAAATTATTTTAAGCCCCTAGAAGCAAATTTGGAACTATCTTTGATTTTTTCTTTTAAATTTTGTGTATTCAAGCAAAAAGAGAAACTTTTTTGTAGTCTTTAACTCAATATACTAACATTAAGTGTATCAAAGACACAGAAAACAAATGCAGTAAAAAGTACTTAAAATAGATATTCAATAATATTCTTTAAAATTTGTAAATAACGAGGGGGCGGAGCAAGATGGCCGAATAGGAACAGCTCCAGTCTCCAACTCCCAGCACGAGCGACACAGAAGACCGGTGATTTCTGCATTTTCAACTGAGGTACTGGGGTCATCTCACTAGGGAGTGCCGGACAATCGGTGCTGGTCAGCTGCTGCAGCCTGAGCAGTGAGAGCTGAAGCAGGGCGAGGCATCCCCTCACCTGGAAGCCAAGGGGGAAGGGAATCCGTTTTCCTAGCCAGGGGAACTGAGACACACAACACCTGCAAAATCGGGTAACTCCCACCCCAATACTGCGCTTTAAGCAGACAGGCACGCCAGGAGAATATATCCCACACCTGGCCAGAGGGTCCCACGCCCACGGAGCCTCCCTCACTGCTAACACAGCAGTCTGCCGCGATCTATCCGCAAGGCAGCAGCGAGGCTGGGGGAGGGGCGCCCGCCATTGCTGAGGCTTAAGTAGGTAAACAAAGCCGCTGGGAAGCTCGAACTGGGTGGAGCTCACAGCAGCTCAAGGAAGCCTGCCTGTCTCTGTAGTCTCCACCTCTGGGGACAGCGCACAGCTGAAGACCAACAGGGGAAGCAGCGGGGGCCGGTGCAGACGCGAACGACTCTGTCTGACAGCTTTGGGGAGAGCCATGGATCTCCCAACGCGGAGGTTGAGATCTGAGAACAGACAGACTGCCTGCTCAGGTGGGTCCCTGACCCCTGAGTAGCCTAGCTGGGAGACATCCCCCACTAGGGGCAGTCTGACACCCCACACCTCACAGGGTGGAGTACACCCCTGAGAGGAAACTTCCAAAGGAAGAATCAGACAGGTACACTCGCTGTTCAGCAATATTCTATCTTCGGCAACCTCTGCTGCTGATACCCAGGCAAACAGGGTCTGGAGTGGACCTCAAGCAATCTCCAACAGACCAACAGACAGTCCTTCTGACTGTCAGAAGGAAAACTATCAAACAGGAAGGACACCTATACCAATACCCCATCAGTACGTCACCATCATCAAAGACCAGAGACAGATAAAACCACAAAGATGGGGAAGAAGCAGGGCAGAAAAGCTGGAAATTCAAAAAATAAGAGTGCATCTCCCCCTGCAAAGGAGTGCAGCCCATCGCCAGCAATGGATCAAAGCTGGTCAGAGAATGACTTTGACGAGATCTTCAGTCCATCAAACTTCTCAGAGCTAAAGGAGGAATTATGTACCCAGCGCAAAGAAACTAAAAATCTTGAAAAAAGAGTGGAAGAATTGACAGCTAGACTAATTAATGCAGAGAAGATCATAAACGAAATGACAGAGATGAAAACCATGACACGAGAAATACGTGACAAATGCACAAGCTTCAGTAACCGACTCGATCAACTGGAAGAAAGAGTATCAGCGATTGAGGATCAAATGAATGAAATGAAGTGAGAAGAGAAACCAAAAGAAAAAAGAAGAAAAAGAAATGAACAAAGCCTGCAAGAAGTATGGGATTATGTAAAAAGACCAAATCTACGTCTGATTGGGGTGCCTGAAAGTGAGGGAGAAAATGGAACCAAGTTGGAAAACACTCTTCAGGATATCATCCAGGAGAACTTCCCTAACCTAGTAGGGCAGGCCAACATTCAAATTCAGGAAATACAGAGAACGCCACAAAGATACTCCTCCAGAAGAGCAACTCCAAGACACATAATTGCCAGATTCACCAAAGTTGAAATGAAGGAAAAAATCTTAAGGGCAGCCAGAGAGAAAGGTCGGGTTACCCACAAAGGGAAGCCCATCAGACTAACAGCAGATCTCTCGGCAGAAACTCTACAAGCCAGAAGAGAGTGGGGGCCAATATTCAACGTTCTTAAAGAAAAGAATTTTAAACCCAGAATTTCATATCCAGCCAAACTAAGTTTCATAAGTGAAGGAGAAATAAAATCCTTTACAGATAAGCAAATGCTTAGAGATTTTGTCACCACCAGGCCTGCCTTACAAGAGACCCTGAAGGAAGCCCTAAACATGGAAAGGAACAACTGGTACCAGCCATTGCAAAAACATGCCAAAATGTAAAGATCATCGAGGCTAGGAAGAAACTGCATCAACTAATGAGCAAAATAACCAGTTAATATCATAATGACAGGATCAAGTTCACACATAACAATATTAACCTTAAATGTAAAAGGACTAAATGCTCCAATTAAAAGACACAGACTGGCAAACTGGATAAAGAGTCAAGACCCATCAGTCTGCTGTATTCAGGAGACCCATCTCACATGCAGAGACATACATAGGCTCAAAATAAAGGGATGGAGGAAGATCTACCAAGCAAATGGAGAACAAAAAAAAGCAGGGGTTGCAATCCTAGTCTCTGATAAAACAGACTTTAAACCATCAAAGATCAAAAGAGACAAAGAAGGCCATTACATAAAGGTAAAGGGATCAATTCAACAGGAAGAGCTAACCCTCCTAAATATATATGCACCCAATACAGGAGCACCCAGATTCATAAAGCAAGTCCTTAGAGACTTACAAAGAGACTTAGACTCCCATACAATAATAATGGGAGACTTCAACACTCCACTGTCAACATTAGACAGATCAACGAGACAGAAAGTTAACAAGGATATCCAGGAATTGGACTCATCTCTGCACCAAGCGGACCTAATAGACATCTATAGAACTCTCCACCCCAAATCAACAGAATATACATTCTTCTCAGCACCACATCGCACTTATTCCAAAATTGACCACATAATTGGAAGTAAAGCACTCCTCAGCAAATGTACAAGAACAGAAATTATAACAAACTGTCTCTCAGACCACAGTGCAATCAAACTACAACTCAGGACTAAGAAACTCAATCAAAACCGCTCAACTACATGGAAACTGAACAACCTGCTCCTGAATGACTACTGGGTACATAACGAAATGAAAGCGGAAATAAAGATGTTCTTTGAAACCAATGAGAACAAAGATACAACATACCAGAATCTCTGGGACACATTTAAAGCAGTGTGTAGAGGGAAATTTATAGCACTAAATGCCCACAACAGAAAGCTGGAAAGATCTAAAATTGACACTCTAACATCACAATTAAAAGAACTAGAGAGGCAAGAGCAAACACATTCAAAAGCTAGCAGAAGGCAAGAAATAACTAAGATCAGAGCAGAACTGAAGGAGATAGAGACACAAAAAACCCTCCAAAAAATCAATGAATCCAGGAGTTGGTTTTTTGAAAAGATCAACAAAATTGACAGACTGCTAGCAAGACTAATAAAGAAGAAAAGAGAGAGGAATCAAATAGACGCAATAAAAAATGATAAAGGGTATATCACCACTGACCCCACAGAAATACAAACAACCATCAGAGAATACTATAAACGCCTTTACGCAAATCAACTAGAAAATCTAGAAGAAATGGATAATTTCTTGGACACTTACACTCTCCCAAGACTAAACCAGGAAGAAGTGGAATCCCTGAATAGACCAATAGCAGGCTATGAAATTGAGGCAACAATTAATAGCCTACCCACCAAAAAAAGTCCAGGACCAGATGGATTCACAGCTGAATTCTACCAGAGGTACAAGGAGGAGCTGGTACCAATCCTTCTGAAACTATTCCAATCAATAGAAAAAGAGGGAATCCTCCCTAACTCATTTTATGAGGCCAACATCATCCTGATACCAAAGCCTGGCAGAGACACAACAAAAAAAGAGAATTTTAGACCAATATCCCTGATGAACATCGATGCAAAAATTCTCAATAAAATACTGGCAAACCGGATTCAGCAGCACATCAAAAAGCTTATCTACCATGATCAAGTGGGCTTCATCCCTGGGATGCAAGGCTGGTTCAACATTCGCAAATCAATAAACATAATCCAGCATATAAACAGAACCAAAGACAAGAACCACATGATTATCTCAATAGATGCAGAAAAGGCTTTTGACAAAATTCAACAGCCTTCATGCTAAAAACGCTCAATAAATTCGGTATTGATGGAATGTACCTCAAAATAATAAGAGCTATTTATGACAAACCCACAGCTAATATCATTCTGAATGGGCAAAAACTGGAAAAATTCCCTTTGAAAACTGGCACAAGACAGGGATGCCCTCTCTCACCACTCCTATTCAACATAGTCTTGGAAGTTCTGGCTAGGGCAATCAGGCAAGAGAAAGAAATCAAGGGTATCCAGTTAGGAAAAGAAGAAGTCAAATTGTCCCTGTTTGCAGATGACATGATTGTATATTTAGAAAACCCCATTGTCTCAGCCCAAAATCTCCTTAAGCTGATAAGCAACTTCAGCAAACTCTCAGGATACAAAATTAATGTGCAAAAATCACAAGCATTCTTATACACCAGTAACAGACAAGCAGAGAGCCAAATCAGGAATGAACTTCCATTCACAATTGCTTCAAAGAGAATAAAATACCTAGGAATCCAGCTTACAAGGGATGTCAAGGACCTCTTCAAGGAGAACTACAAACCACTGCTCAGTGAAATCAAAGAGGACACAAACAAATGGAAGAACATACCATGCTCATGGATAGGAAGAATCAATATCGTGAAAATGGCCATACTGCCCAAGGTTATTTATAGATTCAATGCCATCCCCATCAAGCTACCAATGAGTTTCTTCACAGAATTGGAAAAAACTGCTTTAAAGTTCATATGGAACCAAAAAAGAGCCCGCATTGCCAAGACAATCCTAAGTCAAAAGGACAAAGCTGGAGGCGTCACGCTACCTGACTTCAAACTATACTACAAGGCTACAGTAACCAAAACAGCATGGTACTGGTACCAAAACAGAGATACAGACCAATGGAACAGAACAGAGTCCTCAGAAATAATACCACATATCTACAACCATCTGATCTTTGACAAACCTGAGAGAAACAAGAAATGGGGAAAGGATTCCCTATTTAATAAATGGTGCTGGGAAAATTGGCTAGCCATAAGTAGAAAGCTGAAACTGGATCCTTTCCTTACCCCTTATACGAAGATTAATTCAAGATGGATTAGAGACTTAAATGTTAGAACTAATACCATAAAAACCCTAGAAGAAAATCTAGGTAGTACCATTCAGGACATAGGCATGGGCAAGGACTTCATGTCTAAAACACCAAAAGCAACGGCAGCAAAAGCCAAAATTGACAAATGGGATCTAATTAAACTAAAGAGCTTTTGCACAGCAAAAGAAACTACCATCAGAGTGAACAGGCAACCTACAGAATGGGAGAAAATTTTTGCAACTTACTCATCTGACAAAGGGCTAATATCCAGAATCTACAAAGAACTCAAACAAATATACAAGAAAAAAACAAACAACCCCATCAAAAAGTGGGCAAAGGATATGAACAGACATTTCTCAAAAGAAGACATTCATACAGCCAACAGACACATGAAAAAATGCTCATCATCACTCGCCATCAGAGAAATGCAAATCAAAACCACAATGAGACACCATCTCACACCAGTTAGAATGGCAATCATTAAGAAGTCAGGAAACAACAGTTGTTGGAGAGGATGTGGAGAAATAGGAACACTTTTACACTGTTGGTGGGATTGTAAACTAGTTCAACCATTATGGAAAACAGTATGGCAATTCCTCAAGGATCTAGAACTAGATGTACCATATGACCCAGCCATCCCACTACTGGGTATGTACCCAAAGGATTATAAATTAGTCTACTACAAAGACACATGCACACGTATGTTTATTGCGGCACTATTCACAATAGCAAAGACTTGGAATCAACCCAAATGTCCATCTGTGACAGACTGGATTAAGAAAATGTGGCACATATACACCATGGAATACTATGCAGCCATAAAAAAGGATGAGTTTGCGTCCTTTGTAGGGACATGGATGCAGCTGGAAACCATCATTCTTAGCAAACTATCACAAGAAGATAAAACCAAACACCGCATGTTCTCACTCATAGGTGGGAACTGAACAATGAGATCACCTGGACTCGGGAAGGGGAACATCACACACTGGGTCCTATCATGGGGAGGGGGGAGGGGGGAGGGATTGCACTGGGGAGTTATACCTGATATAAATGATGAATTGATGGGTGCTGACGAGTTGATGGGTGCAGCACACCAACATGGCATAAGTATACATATGTAACAAACCTGCACGTTATGCACATGTACCCTAGAACTTAAAGTATAAAAAAAAAAAAAATGTAAATAACAAAACTCATAATGTTTTATATTTTATAAATATAATATAAAGTTACTCATATTCATTCACCAAATTAGTTACAGAGGAACATTGTTTAGAAAGTGTTCATTAATCATTAGGAGCACAAACTCCAGATGGAAGCTATTAGCTTAAAACCTTGGTTCTAACTCTGGTTCTTTGGTCAAGGGGAAGTTTCTCTGTGTTCTCCCCATATCTTGGTTCTTTATTGAGTTCCTGGGAGAATTAAGTGAGTTAATATACATTAAGTCATCACAACAGTGTAAATCCACAATAAAAGAGCATCATGAACTACAGGCAACAAATAATGTAAAACAGCTGCTGGAACAGGTATTAGATTACATAGTGATAAACTGATGATGAACAGATTAGACAAATTTAAAAATCATGTTTTCTGAATGAGAAGGGCATATAAATACAATGTGGCATAATACATTAATCTGCCTTAGTATCAAAATAACTATTGCTGTGCTCTTCACCATCAATAAAGCAATGCCACAAATCCCTCGAAGTAGTGAAAATTCAAAACATGTCCAGATAAAAATTGCTTTTATATTGATGCCACCTCTAGGGATATGTTTGGAATTGAAATTCTTGTTTTTGATCACCCTGACATTATTGTTCATTGGAATGAACATGAGAAATTGCTCATCAAAAACACATAAAATTTCTTAAAAGATTGAAATTTAAAACCCATCCCTGGAGCTTGTCTTAATATTGAAGCAATTTCATAGCCAAGGTTTGAATTTAAGCCCTCATGGATTTTAAATGAGAATTATTTTTACACTGCTTACCCAGTAAAATAGGAGGACTATCAGTATAGAAATACTGATATTGGTATGGTGCAAAATTCAGATATTCCAAATGAAATAATAATGTATTACATATGTTGTACTATATTTTCTGATAAACTTCATTTTCATTTTAATGCTTAAGTTTATAATGATAATATAATTAATGCAAGATATTGTTTTAGTAGATCAGATTTTTAAAACTATAATAAAAAAGTAAGATTTTTTCTGCAGACATGAAAATAATGCTAAAGCACTATTTATTTGTTTTTTTCATGGATTTTTAAATAATCATATGCATTTTTTACATGATAGCATAATATATTTATATGCAATGTATAATCATGTCATTCAACTATTATTGTATTTTCTAACAGCATAGTTCATAGCACTAAATTAATAAGACTGAAAGAAAATATCAAGAATATAGATTAGACCTAGCTATGAATATGTTTCTTTGTTTTGTTTTATTTATATAGGTACAAGTTTTAGGGTAGATAACATGTGTTTAATGTGCATCTCTAAGAAAGAGCTTGAGGCATTGCTGCCCCAGGCCACTGAAATTAATCGAGGGAATAATCAGTAATTTGACAAATATTTGTTAAACACATGTTAGACAAACCTATTGTTGTGGTTAATAAAAATCACTCTGATACTCAAACTAGAGGAGAAGGAAAATAAAGAAAATAATGTCATTTCTCAATACATTCTGTAATGAGCACAAATAGAATAAAAGGGAATGTAAGGGAGATTCAGGAAAGCACTTTGCAGGAAGAGATAAGAGTCACACACTGGCCAGAAAAGAAACCAGGAAAATCAAGCTAATGGAGTGTATTTGGGCTGGAACATAGCCAGGGAGGGAGATAATGGTTTGTGAAGAGCTCAGGAAGACTGCTGTGGACCAGTTTATATAGCCTCAGAAAGGCATGTTACATTTGTACTCAAATTACACAAGGAAGTCATGAGGAGAAGCTTTTAAGGAAGTCCATTACTTGATTTAATTTACATTTTAAGAAAATTTCTGTGACAACCTGTGAGAGTGTCTGGGGAGTTTGTGTGTGGAGGGGGTTGTCAGTGAGGAGGTAAGGAGGGAGGCCAGTTAAGAGGCTCTTGCAGCGTTCAGGTGAAAGAGCAAGTAAAATAATGAGAAACACCATTTGTTTTTGTTGATTAAAAACTCAACTGGCAGCATATTTGAGAAGATACAAACTTGATATTGGCATATCTAAAAATTGAGCCACCAACCCCAATAACCTACCAAAAAAAAAGGATACTTTTTTAGCTACAATGAGAAACACCTGTCTGTTATGGTTGAGTTCTGTGTCCCCACCAAATCTCATGTCAAATTGTAATATCCGGTGTTGGAGGTGGGGCCTGGTGGGAGGTGATTGGATCAGGAAAGTAGTTTCTCATCAATGGCTTAGCATCAACTGCATGGTACTGTTCTCATGATAGTGAGTGAGCTCCTGCGAGATTTGGTCATGTAAAAGTGTGTAACACCTTTCCCCTTTCTCGTTTCTTCTCCCATCATGAGAGATGCCCGGCTCCTCTTTTGCCTTCTGCCATGGTTGTCTTCTGCTTTCTTGAGGCCTCCTCTGAACCTGAGCAGATGCTAGCATCATGCTCCTTTACAGCCTGCAGAACTGTGAGCCAATTAAATTTCTTTGATTGATTACCCAGTCTTAGGTATTTATTTACAGCAATACAAAAGCAGAATAATACACTGTCCTTCAGACTTGTTTCCGATTCTGATTTTTCTTCCTCTGAATGGCCAATAAAATTGAATAGCTGGGCTTCTTAGAAGGAGCTATTACAACATTGCAGAAGAGGTTTTTTTTTTTTTTTTTTTTTTTTTTTTTTTTTTTTTTTTTAATGTAGTCTTGCTCTCTCGCCCAGACTGGATCTCAGCTCACTGCAAGCTCTGTCTCCTGGGTTCACACCATTCTCCTGCCTCAGGCTCCTGAGTAGCTGGGTCTACAGGTGTCCACCACCACACCCAGCTAATTTTTTCTATTTTTAATAGAGACGCGATTTCAGCGTGTTAGTCGGGATGGTCTCGATCGCCTGACCTCGTGATCCCCCCGCCGGGGGGATCCCAAAGTGCTGGGATTACAGGTGTGAGCCACAGCACCCCGCTGAGTTTTTAGAAAGAGCAGATATTCAACAATGACTCTCAAAGTAATTTATCAGAATTCTTCCACAAAATTTTATAAGTTCCACATGTTAACATTTGTAGAGTCATTTCATACTCTAAAAATATTCAATTCTGACTCTAAAAAGTGGTAATGACTTACTTGTAACTTCTAGTATAGACCCAAGAATGTACAGGGTAGTATATATACATTAGCTTCCAGTAGTGACTCTGTAATTGGCAATTGTGTGACACTGTACAAGTCACTTGAGCAGTTTAGCTCCTCTCAGGCTCTATTTCCTTACCTATAAAATAGAGATAAAAAGAGTATCTTTTTCAGAGGGTTGTTGTGCGGTTTACATTAGATAATAATTTACTTAATAAAAACAGAGTGCAACATATATCAATGAGTTAATAAATATTAGTAATACTATTATTTACATAATTTTATATCATTTATACTCTTCTATGTATATACAAATTCAAAATTACTTTTTCTGACAGAAAGAACATTTACATAAATTAGTTTAAGAAATAAAGCAACTTTTTGTACAAATCTTTTTACAAGGGTGAACAATAAAGATGTTTTAATAATTATGCTGGCATTTTATAATGTATTACTTTTCTATTGCTCCTACTATAAATTTCCACAAAATTGGTGCTTTAAAATAACATATATTTTTTAACCTTACAGTTTTGTATGTTAGAAGCACAACATGAGCCTCACTGGACTAATATCAAGACGTCAGAAGGGCTATACCCATTCTGGAGGATCCAGGGGATAATTCCTTTCCTTGTGTTTTTTCAGTTTCTAGCGGGCATACAGATTCTTGGCTCATGATTGCCTTCTGCCATCTTCAAAGGCAGCAATGATGCATTTTTCTGTGTCTTTCTTCCATAGACACATCTGTTTCTGACTTCTTCCTCCTCCCTCTTGAACATACAAAGACATTTGTGATGAAAATGGGCCCACACTGGTAACCCCAAATAATCTTATTTTAAGGTCTAGTGATTAGCAATTTTAATTCCTTCAGCAGCCACATCTGTTTTTGCCATCTTAACCTACTTTGTTCTAAGGTTCTAAGAATTAGGAGATAAACATTTTTGAAGAGCCATTAGAGAGAGAGAGTGTGTGTGTTTTTATGATTCTGATAATAGCAATTCCTTTATATGATAGTTATGTCATTTAAACAATCAATTCTACTTTTCATTTTGCATTCCAAAAGATAGTGAGAAATGTCTTTTTGAAACACAGTATTTATTATGAGTCTTTGTAAAATGATACATTTGACACATATAGAAGCTAAGGGTTAGTATCAACTAAAGTTGCAGACGTTAAATTAAACTGTCTCTCTGATATATGTTTATTATGGAACAATTAATGTATTTATTTATCTTATAATTTATTCCAACTATACATTATCTATTAATATTCCTTTTCACTGAAAAAAAATGTAATATGTAATTAAACATGTAATTACTTTTTGAGCAAAATAACTGAAAGAAACAGAAAAAAAATGACAGATTTGTTTCCTAGGAAAAACAGGCAAAACCTGTTTTGATCACAGTTGAGATTTCTGCTTGGGATTTTCTAGTCAGAATTTTACTTTATTATTTTACCATCTCAGCATATTTAAACTACAAACTTTTACCCCACTTTTACACATATTAAATTATGTTCAATCTCTATTAACATTCTGGACTCTTTAAAATAGTGTATATTGTAGTCACTAGTCAATGATTTGATGAGTAGAGACAGGTGGAACAAAAAAATCACTTTCCTGGAATGTTATTTTATACAAAATTTTGGCTAACTATCACTTTTTATGTTTAATATGAAGAGAAGTTTCATAAAATACAATGCAATATTTACACGTTTTCATGACAAATTTTGTCTACTGAGAAATACATTCTTGTAATGTAGCAAATTTATGTTGTAACTTGAAGAACTATGCCTAGGCATGTTTATTCTTCCCTGCCAGGAAAGTGCCTGTATTAATTCATTTCCACACTACTATAAAGAACTACCTGAGACCAGATAATTTATGAAGAAAACAGGTTTAATTCATTCACAGTTGCACAGGCTGTACAGGAAGCATGGTTGGGGAGCCCTCAGAAAACTTATAATCATGGCAGAAGGGCAAAAAGGAAACAAGCACACATTACCCTGGTGGACCAGCACAGAGAGAGTGAAGGGGGAAATGCTACACACATTTAAACAACCAGATCATGTGAGAACTCCATCACAAGAGCAGCAAAGGGGAATCCACACTCATGATTAAATTACTTCCCACAAAGTTTCTCCTCTACACTGGGGATTACAATTCAACATGAGATATGGGTGGGAACACAGAGCCAAACCATACTGTTTTGCCCCTGGTCTTTCCAAAATCTCATGTCTTTCTCAATTTGCAAAATCAATCATGCCTTCCCGAAAGTCCCCTAGAGTAGTAACACATTTCAGCATTAATTCACAGTCCAAAGTCTCATCTGAGACAAGTCAAGTATCTTCTGTCTATGAATCTGTAAAATAAAAAAAAAAAAAAAAGCAAATTAGTTATTTACAAGATACAATGGGGGTACAGGCAATGGGCAAATGCTCCCATTCCAAATGCAGAAATAATACAAAACAAAGGGGCTACAGGCCCCATGCAACTCTGAAACCTAGCAGGGAAGTCATTAAATCTTAAAGCTTCAACATAATCTCCTTTGACTGCATGTTTCTCATCCAGGACACACTGATACAAGAGGTAGGCTCCTAAGGCCTTACACAGCTCAACTTCTGTGTCTCTGCAGGGTACAGCCCCTGCAGTTGCTTTCATGGGTTGGCGCTGAGTGCCTGCAAGAAAACTGTCAGTGTGTCTACCATTCTGGGGTTTAGAGAGTAGTGGACCTCTTCTTGCACCACCACTAGGCAGTGCCCCAGTGGAGACTCTGTGTGGGGGTTGCAACCCCACATTTCCCCTTTGTAGTTTGCTAGTTGAGCTTCTCTATGAGGGCTCTGCCCCTGCAGTAGACTTCTGCCTGGACATTCAGATATTTCCATACATCTTCTAAAATCTAGACAGAGGCTCCCAAACCTCAATTCTCGTCTTCTGCACACTTGCAGGCCTAACACCACAAGAAAGTTGCCACGGCTTAGGGCTTGCACTCTTTAAAGCAACAGCCCAAGCTGCACCTTGGCTCCTTTTAGCCACAGTTAGAGCTGGAGCTCTGAGATGCAGGGCACGATGTCCCAAGACTGCACCGGTGGGTCGCTGGGCCTGGCCCATGAAACAATTTTTTCCCCTCTAGGTCTCTGGGACTGTGATGAGAGGGACTGCCACAAAGGTCTCTGAAATATATTGGAGGCCTTTACCACATTGTCTTGTCTATTAACATTCAGTTCCTCTTTACTTATGCAAATGTGTGCAGCTGGCTTGAATTTCTACCCAGTAAATGGGTTTTTAATTTTTTACCACATGATCACGTTGTAAATTTTCGAAACTTTTGTGCTCTGATTCCCTTTTAAATATAAATTCCAGTTTCAGATAATCTTTTTGTTCATACATATAAGTTTGTGCTCTTAGAAGCAGCCAGGTCACTTCTTGAATGTTTTGCTGCTTAGAAATTTCTTTCACCAGACACCATAAAAAATCTCTTTCAAGTTCAAAGTTCCACATATCTCTAGGGCAAGGGCATGATGCCACCAGCATCTTTTATAAAACATTACTCAAGTTTCCCATAAGTTCCTCATCTCCATCTGAGACCACCTCAGCCTGAACTTCACTGTCCATATCACTATCAGCATTTTGGTTAAAACCATTAACAAATCCCTATGAAGTTACAAACTTTTCCTGATTTTTCTGTCTTCTTCTGAGCCCTCCAAACTGTTTCAACTTCTGTCTGTTAGCCAGTTCCAAAGCTGCTTCCATATCTTAAGATATCTTCATAGTAATACTCTCCTTCTCTGGTACCAATTTTCTCTATTAATCTATTCTCACAGTGCTATAAATAACTACCTACGACTAAGTAATTTATTAAGAAAAGAGGTTTAACTGACTCACAGTTCCACAGGCTGTAGAGGAAGCATGGTTGGGGAGGCCTCAGGAAACTTACAATCATGGAGGAAGGGCAAAGGGGAAGCAAGCACGTCTTACCATGGTAGACCAGGAGAGAGAGAGAGTGAAGGGGAAAGTGCTACACAATTTTAGACAATCAGATCTCATGCAAACTGTATCAGCAAAACAGCAAGGAAGAAATCTTCCCCCATGATCCAATCACCTCCCACCAGGTCTCTTCCCCAGCATTGGGGATTAGAATTCAACAATGATACTTTGGTGGGGATACAGAGCCAAACCATATTAAATATCATTGTATCTCTGGCAAAAAAAAAAAAAAAAAAAAAACAGATAAAATACACAATACCAATATAAATTACTCATAGGCACTAGAAATGGCAAAATCATAAATGATCAAAAGGTTTAGGATGCTGAATCAGGAAGAACATTAGAGTAGTGAGCTAATTATCTGCAATCTGATGGTCCCTGCTTTCTTTGCTTTTTCAATTTTGGGTGTTCACAAGAGGCTAAGAGTTTGGACTTTATCTAGGCAGTGACTCACTCTTGTAGCAGCACAGAAAAAAGAAATTTTTGAAGTCCTGCAGAGTTAAAGCACTTTCTATTCAAAACATTCTGAATTCTGAATTCTGTGCAGCATAGATGTCTAAAGGCTAAGCTGAGTAGAATTTTGGCAGTCTCGCAGCACTGAAGATATAAAGATTAGAATTCAGTACATCTCTAGAAGACTGGCCCACGTTAATACACTAGGATTTCAGCTGGAAGGCTGAGATTAATCCATACTTCCCTCATTTCTGTGACTAATTAGCTTAAGGTAATGAGCTCACAAATATTTCTCTTTAGTGAAGAAAATAAAGAACCATCTCTGCAGAAGGACCATTTCACCTGAAACCTACAGATTTATAGAAACAAAACAAAACAAAAACAGGCTGACACAAAATAAAAATAAAAATAAAAATTGCTCAACATGGTTAGATGTGGTGGCTCACACCTGTAATCCCAGCACTTTGGATGACTGAAGCAGGAGAACAGATTGAGGTCAGGGAGTTCAAGACTAGCCTGAGCAATATATCAAGACCCACGCCCCTCACCCCCAGCACCCTCCATCCCTGACTCTACAAGAATTACAAAAATTAGCTGGATATGGAAGATTGCGCCAGCAGTCTCAGCTACTAAGGAGACCAGGTTGAGAGAATCACTTGAGCCCATAGAAGTTAAGGCTATAGTATGTTATGATTGTGCCAATGCACTGCAGCCTGGGTGACAGACTAAAGTTCTGTCTCTAAGACAAAACAACAACAACAACAACAAATGAAAAACAAAAGAATCACTCAACGTGCCAACAGACAGAGTCATGTAATGATAAATTAACAGGACTAAAAAAAAACCTGGAAATAGATCTGCACATGATCCAATTATGTAAGTCAGTACCAAATACTTTAAAATGCAATTAATATAATATAAAAATTAAGGTATCACTTACAAAACCAGATAAAAGTAGGACAAAAATCATTGAGTATAGGAATATGTTGAAAGTATCAAATAAAAGTTCTAGATGTAAAAAAATACATATCTGAAGATCAAAATTCAGTAAATGGAAGATTAGAGAGTAAAATTTAAATTATTGAAATTGAAGGTAGATAAAGAAAATATACAAATGGAAGGACAGAGAAGAAAGAAACCAGTTTAGAAAGTAAACGTATGTGGCAAATGGTAAAAGACAAATCTAGGAAAAGAGTTCTGAATGTATTAGAAAAAATGGTGATGTTTTGAGAGGAAGCTATTGGAAAGTATCTTACTTTGGGTAAGACAAAGATTTATTTATCACAATAATAAAAAATTAAATAATTTCAACATATAACTTTAGAACATCATATCAAGCCATCATATTTGACATTACTAAAATTTTACCAAATTCAGGAAGATATTTTCATTTTGTGTGTCAAATATGAAAATATCTAGTTTTGAATGTGTTGTAATTTCAAAACTTCTAGTACATTTTTGTAAGCATGCATTCAAATAGAGACTGATACACATCTATTGTATCTGTGACCCTAACTGGCCCTAAGTAGGGATGCTTTTGATGGTATACTTTTTCCAAAATAGTGAGCAATTATTATTAAATATTTTTAAAATAATTTGCATGTTAGTTATAACTCTGGAATTTCCAGTTAATATTAAACTGCTTAAAAATACATTTTGATCCAGAGATAGAGTTAAATTTTTGACTCTAATAATTTATCCAAAGCAAAAGATAATTCTTCATTATATGTGACTCACTCAAACCCAGAACATGCTTCTTCCCCCACACTTATGTCTTGAGAATTACTGTCTTAAACATATTTTAGGGAAACTTTCAGGAGCAAGAGCATAGTATACTCTCATTTTCCAGTCATTACCTGTTGATCCTCTCTCCTCCTCAAACTCATGCTCAATGATTTAAAAATTATTTTAGATGTATCTTACGACTATAACCTCATTCTAAACATTGTTAATAATCACCACCCAAACTAAGATCTCCCACCTGGGCTAAGAAAATAATTATCCATGATTCCTTGCTTCTACTTTTGCCTGTTTTCCCATCTGACCTCCAAATTTATTCATAGAAAAAAGAAAATCTTTTTTTTCCTTAATTATAGTGTCACTTATCTGCTTTCATTTTCTAAATGTCTTTTTTCTTCCACTTTGACTGAAACTCTAATTTTTTTATTGTTGTTTTTGGCCTGGAAGTTGCTGCAAGACCTGTCCTTTGGCTACCTCTCTAATTTGGTGTATTACCACTCTTCCACTCATTATCCCCTGCCACATTGGCCTTTAAATTCTCCAGGCAAATACGATGCCCAGGAATCTTGAAATGCTTTATAGGTCCCAGGTTCCTGGAATATGCCAGAGGTACATGGCTTGATCCTGTGTTTGATTCAATTAGGTCAGATAATTCTTTTTCTTTCTAAACCAGCACTCAATCCACTTAGTGAAAGTTTTTCTTCACCAAGCCTATTAAAAATTGACATGTTACATATTTATTTATTCATTAACAATATTCTATTTTCTCTGGATGAAATTTCTGAAAAGCAGAAATTGCTGATTTAATTGGCTGTTTTCCTTCACCCAAAAAACTCCTAAGAATTAATATCTTCTGACACAATAAATGTTAAATTCATTAACACATAATGAAACAATTTTCTTTCTCTGAACTATTGGAAAAATAGGTAAAGTAAATTAATATTAAAGGTTATAGGATGTTTTCTTTAAAACAATTTTCAATCTTCCTATTGAGAGAAAAGTTATTTCTGTTTTCCCTTTTCCTACACAATACATCAGTTTATAAGATCATAAAGAAATATATATTTTTATCTAAAGGAGGATTTATTGCATCCAGAAATCTTTGGTTGAATAGTTATTATTTTAATACTTACTAAAGCGAACTTTTTATGCTTCTTCCATTGTAATATTTTCAAATGCCACACTTGTATCCTTTAAATAAGCTAAGGGAATTACCCAGCCACAAAAGACTTACTGTAACTCAGGTGCTGATGGGAAATTTAATATTTTTAATAAAATATTGAGGTATGTTATTGTACATTTTCTGTTGTGTGATTTGTAATACAAATATTCTTGTCGCAGTTTTAAGAAAACAGAACACTCTGGAAAAACTCCTTAGGGTTATATGTAGGTAATGCAAAGTCAATGAAATTTTGAGTTATCCCAATGGTCCTGGCAGAGAGAATTAAGTTTTCTATAAAATGAGAGTATGTCCAATGCAAAGGAATTGAATCTATGAATTCAAATTTTGTGGCATCAGAAGCCTGTGGTATTTTAATGATGACTTAATTTAATTTAGTGGAATTGTCACAAATTTATAATTATTTAAACTTACGAACACTAAGCTCTCTTACTTGTAAACAATAAAATTGTAATTTTACACAGATACTATTATCTTTTAACAAAAGATAATAAAACAAAATATTTTAAAAATAGCAAAAAATTGTATGATGATACAGTTTGTCCATACGTAATCTTTAAGTAGAAAGGATCATAATCAATATTCATTTACCATTGGTAATATTTATTTATTATTATTATTACTAAAGACCTACATAGATATATTTGTATATATATTTACACTGAACAAATGGCTTTGGCACAAAAATCTCTTAATAATTGCAATATTTACTGTAGCATACAGGATTATTTTATTTGCTGATTTCTACTTTAGCTTCCTGGAAGATGCCAACTTTTTTATGGAAATTAAATAACTACTTAAAACACAAGGAACAATGGGGGAGTGGTAATTTCAGACTTTCATATTTTGTTTTATTGTTGGTTTTCTGCTTAGAATTAGCAAGTCTATGCTCTATGCTCAAAATTATAATTTTTAAAAAATTTACTATCATTAAATAGATCAAAATTCATGAAAAAATATAACAGTTATTGTCTTTTAAAAGTATATTTTTAATCTTTACAATTAGACTATTAGCATCTCACATAGAAATACATACAGTAGGTTCTCAGCATGCTTAACTTTGTTGTTGAGGAGTGTGTGTGTGTCTGTTTGTGATTGCATACTTTCAGTTATTATTTTCTTTTTATATTAATGTCCAAAAATGTTAGAATTATGTCACAACATTCTCACTGTAATGCATAGTAAAAAAGATTATTTCAAAGATGCTCTGTCAAATAAAATTTGGCAGTAAAACACTTTGTGAACATACTTTATCATAAACATATCAATAACATGTTAATCATATTATTAATATATGATTATTTTCAAAACTATGCTCAGAGAAAAAAGTGTGAATTTATCTTTAAAATTGAGTTATGTAAAATAAGAAACATTTATGTTGCTCTAATTTATATAAATTAGTTTCACAATGTTAGTGAACAGAACAGTAATTTTTATTAAGTTTTATATGTATTAGGTACAGTTAGCTTTATAATTCCTAAAAATTGACACAACATCACAAAGATAAAGATTTAATATATAACTACAAATACTGTAATCAGTTTTCGGAAAGCAAAAATTTAGTCAGTTTTTCACACAAAAAAATGTTTCACTAATTCCAAAAATTAATTCTTTTAGTTTAGTTACATTTGGAAATATTTAAAACCTAAGTAAATATATATTGATTTGTATGCATTTGAATTATTACAGTGAGCAATCTGTGATGGAGAATAATTATTTAAGACTGGTTGCTCTTCTTCATAAAATTACAATTTGGGAATCCAGTACACATACTTGACACTACTGATTAAATACTACTGATATTAAAAATTAAAAATTGTATTTTAAAACTTTTTAAATTAGAAAATCGACATTTAAACATGTTATCTCAACCTGACACTTTTAGGGACTTAAAAAAATGCTTCTTTAAAGATACACACTTCTGAAGAGCAATAGTTGATAACTACATAATATTACTACTGTAAAAATATTCAGCTTTAATGCACATAGTCAATGAAGAAGGTTTTCATCAGCATCTCAATATCCCAGCACACATTTTCTTACCCAAAAAAAGAAATCTGCAAATCACATCACAAAATTGTCTGCACTACTCAGATGATAAAGCTTTAAATTTATTCCTAATTCAGATATATAGCTCCATTTCATTTCTAAGAGATAGTGAGAAGGATATATTTTATAACCTAATATGTATAATGAACCAGTAAAACATCTAGCCTTTCCACCTCAGACTCAAGTATAAGAAACAGAAAATGTTTGGGTAAAGAATGGAAAAACTACACAGGCAGGAATATAAACACAAGGGTGGAGGGAGGAGGATCTCAGTCTGAGGAAGATTCTTGCTGTTTCATACATACCCTATTTATCCTTGTAACTATTAATTTAGTATTAAAGTTTGGCATCTCTCTTTTAAGAAACTATTCCTGAATATCTTTCAGGCTTTAGGCAATCTCAATATGTATTTCAAAAGCAAAAGAAGTGAATACAACATAAATATATGTACAAACATACATATTTGTACTACACGATACATGACACAATTAAAATGATATTATTTTCAAGTGATGTATTGATCATCTGGAAATAATATCATTTTAATTGTGTCATGTATCGTGTAGTACAAATATTGAATATTTAATACTTCCCAATATTTTGTCCAGAGAAACAAAATCAATAGGATAAATATAGACATATATTTTTATGAGATTCAGCAGAAGGCCCAAGAATCAGGAACTCCAATATCCAAGGGCAGGGGAAGACTTAAGCTGTTCTAGCTTAAGAAGAGGGAAAGAAAATGCTCATACGTTACTTATCTATTCTCTGAAAGCCCTCAACAAATTGGATGATGCCTGTCCACATGAGTGAAGGCAGATTTTCTTTACTGAGTATACTGATTCAAATGTTAATCTCTTCTAGAAACACCCTAACAGACACACACAGAAACAATGTTTACCAACTATCTGGGTATTTCCTAGACCAGTCAAGTTCACACATAAGATTAACTAGCATAGATAATTTTTCTACTTTGAAATTATGAAATTGTTTTATATCTGCATAAATAAATGTTTCATATTTAATCCCCAAATGTGTAGCAAATATTCACAAGTTATTTAGTTGATGCAATTTTTGTACAATATGTGGAAATTGTTCATATTTTAGTACTGTCAAACAGAATACTAATTAAGCTGATATTGTAGGAAAGAGGAATATTCTTAGTGCTTGAATAAGAATTATTTAATTCTTAACAAAATTTAACTATTCCATCTTAAAAATAACTTTGAATTTTTCCTCAGTTTAAAAAAATTGAAAAGCAACATTTTTGAAATATAACAAAACACTTAACAAAAGCATAACTGAAAAGCTTGAAGACTCTTAGTTACAGTGGTCCAAATGTGGCATTATAAAGCTTGAATTGGGTTTAATTATTGCTCCTTTCATCTTTAAGAAGTTGCTTATGGCTGAAAGTGGTGGCTAACGCCTGTAATCCCAGCACTTTGGGGGGCTGAGGCGGGTGGATGACCTGAAATCAAGAGTTCAAGACCAGGCTGGCAAACATGGAGAAGCCCTAACTCTAATAAAAATACAAAAATTAGCCAGGCATGGTGGTGCACGCCTGTAATCCCAGCTCCTTGGGAGGCTGAGGCAGGAGAATCACTTGAACCTGGGAGCAGGAGGTTGCAGTGAGCCAAAATTGCGCCACTGCACTCCAGTCTGGGCAACAGAGTGAAATACCATCTCAAAAAAGAAAAAAAAAAAAAAAAAGCTGACAACAGGTTTATAGTTTTCACTTAAAAAGCTAGAATACAATTTACAAATAATAAAGAGATTTGAGCTCAACAAAAAGATGATGTTAATATGAACTATGCAGTTGGCTCTGAAACATATTGTAAATTTGTTTAAAATTAAGTACGGTATAAATCTGTACTTAAAGTGTATATGTGGATCACAGTGAACAATGCATTCTTATTCATTTAAATAAGATAACCCAAAATTATTATTTTTGCTTGCTAGTGGATCTTAATTTCATGGATGTATGTCTTTGTGTGTGTATGTAAGCATGTGTGTATAAATGTGAATTATATTATGTATTGCTATATATTATCTATATATTAACTGTATATATTAGTACTACAACATGAAACATACATAGCACTACATGTTAAAGTGTCTTATAGGGAATAAATTCTAACTACAATGAAATTATTCCCAGACCACATGCTGTTTATTGACCTCTATATGTGTGTGTATATGCATTCAATTTTCCTCACAAGGAAAGGTATTTTGTCTTTTCTAAGGTTGTGATCTCTTTTTGTTTTTTTATTTCCCAAAAGGTTTCTCTGATCTTCTGGATAATTCTCTAAGCTAATCAAAGTTCAAAGATATTTTCTAAATTAAAATCAGCCAGTCATTTTTGTTGCTTGCTGCTAAGACACTAAGTAGTGTAAATAATAAATAGGTATTTCTTTTTGGTAGGAGAAGAAACCCAGCACATGTTCTAATAACTACAGAGAAAATATCTGGGCTATAAAAGCCAAACTACTCTAGAACAAAAATGACTTGTTTTTTAAATGCAAGTATTATGTAGACATGGGGGAAGCTAAGAAGCTAGATAGAAAGAGAAAGAGAGGTACAATAATTGATCATACAGCATAATCGAAGAGGCACAATACATTGATTTCCTTGGGGGGAAATAATGTAAGGATCGATATATTAGCTTCTACATAGATTGGGAAACATGTGGGCACGAAAAAGCCAATTCAAATGCAGTCCTTCAGTCTGAAGTAGGGTAAGAAAGTGCTCCCGGCTAGTCACAGTTCATGGGCAGATGTGAAGCATCTGTTGATTACACCTGAGTAAGCTAATTAGTTAATTAAATTCTTGGGAGGAGCAGAAAAATAAGCCTGAGGTATAAGATTTGCCCCAGCAGAGTTGTCTGCTGTACTTCCAAAATGTATTTGAATTTTAAGCCCTCTGACTAGTGGGAAAGAAAGCAAAGAAGGATTTTATTTCAAACGATAAGAAATTAATTAAATAAGAGAAAAAGGATACTATATTAGAAACAAGAGGAAAAATGCACACTTATGAAGTTTCCATTTAACTGGTTTTGTTTATTTGAAATTAAATAAATTTATACATATTCAAGGCAACATTACTAAATTAGACATTTCATTATATAAGAATAAAATTTATCATCTTCTGTTAAACTTATCTTGGGGAAAAAAAAGCCCTTAATTTTCTGACAACACTTAATAAGCCACAGGGCCAGCTGTTAATTAGGCCACTAAGGTCAGCAAATCCATTTGTTACTATGATTAGACTTTGTTTGCAGACTCTGTTAGAAGGCATATTTATGTGAACCACACTTTCCACTCATAATTCACATAATTGGGCAAACTCAGAATGCTAAAATTTCCTCAGTTTTAAGGTCAAATTTTATTATATACTAAAGTTTTTGATTGTTTGTCTTGCTAATGCAGTTTTCTTCTTACACATTAAATTTAAAAATATTTTTGCATACACCATACAGATAGCATTTAGCTATACCCAGAATGCATTATCTAAAGAAGTTTGAGCTACAATTTAAATTATATAAGTTTTGAAATATAGAACATTTGTAATTTGTGTTTTTTAAGTTTTACTTTTCAATTTATGTGGGTACATAGTAGATACATATATATTTATGTGATACATGAGCTCTTTTTGATACAGGCATACAATGGATAATAATCTCCTTAGGGTAAATGAGATATCCATCACCTCAACCATTTATTTTTTTCTTGTTTAAAAACCATAATTTAACATTTAGCATTGTTGTAAACTACTTGCTTTCAACAAGTGAAGTTTTAAAAAGCCATACATTAATATTTCAGTGCATTGGTCACAATAGAAGTGTTAGAACTAATGTAAACCACTTGTATCGAAACTAAAATTTTAAAAAAATCTATTTTATGTTAGATCATATTAGTGCACTACAATTCATGAAAGACCATGAGATTACACTTGCAATGTTTTATAAAATATTAAAGACACCCACATGATATCACAGGGAAAAAATGTATAATTACATTAAAATAAAAATTTGAATTATTTTCTTTGTTTACTAGTATATTTGATTTTTTTAACTTAATGCTTCTTGAAGGGAAAATATTCAGTTTTTTTCTTATCATAAACTGTCCCTTTATCCTAATTCTAATAATGTGATTCTTAAGAATCTTGAAATAAAATAAAAAAAAGAATACTGTCGAAGGAGGATAACTGCTTGATCATTAAAATAATATATTCTTGTAAAGTGTATTGTAAATGACCCAGTGTGCCCTTTAAGTGCTTCCACATGAGGCAGTAAAAAACAGTGCATTATATTTGCAAAGTCAATAAAGCTGGCATAAAAAGAGATACTTTGCTGTTAGTAACATCACATAGCCATTACATAGAAACACAACATTAAATAGGTTTAATTCTCTACAGTTAATAATTTTCCACAAACTGCATGTATTTCAAGACATATCTTTTAATATAGGCCAGAAATTATTTCATATGTCTCCTTAGCAGGTATAAATCAATTAAAAAATCATGTATTTGTCAGACTTCACATATGTTATATCTAGAAATACTTAAAAAATTAATGGAAAAGATAATTTCCAAAAGGCTATGTTTAAATAATATGAAACACCAGAAAAGCACTATATTTGTTTGTGACTATTTTAGCTTATCTAAATGTCTACATAAAACATAAACTTTAAGATATAAATACTACAAATTATGCTAAAGATAGGTCAATCACAAATGCAACATAATTTACAAACTAGCATAATTTGCTTGGAAATAAAAATAATTTTCTTCTGTAAAATTTTAGATAGATTCCTCTTTTATGAAATTGGCTAATGGAAGCTTGATTGTCAATATTACAGTTAGTAGTTATATTGTTTAGAGTTTTGTCTAAGCAATGCAATTTATGCCATTAAAGTAGGACTGAGTTACAATAAGGGAGGAAGTTCTCTTCTTTACCAAAGAATTTGTGGTAAAAATGGAAAGGAGGAATTATAATATATGTTCATGTGTTCAAAACCTTGCCTGGCTCGCTCATTGTTGCACATAAATCTACATAATTCTCATTATCATTGACTGCCTAGGTGCCACGAAATAGCTTATCCTCCTGTTGATTTGTAAAGATTGTAACCTTTTGCAAATACCCAACTATATGATTATATTGAATTATTTTTCTAAAAATAATTTTTATTTTACACATGAATATATGGATTCAGCAGTGTTTTTAAGTTAAAGTGACCTTGACAAGCCATTACCTTTTCAGGGCTCAATTTTCCTATTTCCGAGATGTGATAACAATACTTGCCTCTGTTTACTTTGAAAAGAATGAAAATAACAAAGATAAAGCAGATTGTCCCAGGGCCTAAAATAGCTCCTGAGAGTAAAAGAAATACTTTATAGAAACTGAATTAACTTTTTCGGTCCACTAAGTAAAGTTTGAGTAAGTTACTATATCAAAATCATAGAAACTCAAAATAACAGAAGTAAAAATATAACATAACTAAATTAAACTTTACATTGATTTGGAAATACTATAGAGTTAATTCTGTAATATAAACATAACCCAATAAAGAAAAAGGCAAGAAGGCAGGAATTGGTAAGGAGAAAAGGTATTGTTCATAAGATTACTTATAGAGTGGCTTATAGTCTATAAATACCATCACATACTTTATTTATTTTGATTCTCCTAATAATAACTTGAAGTAATGTCCTGCAGTGAGTCGTGGCAGATACGTTATGTGTCCTTCACATCCTCCTTCAAGAAATCTTTATATTTCCATTGCCTACAGTGTGGTTAGTTGGCAGTTTTCTTCTCTTTGTTAGCATTTTCTCAACTTTTAAGCCAAGGTTGTGCTATTCTCAAGGTGCCCCTCAGCCAGTGAATGACAAGGTGGTGATAACTGAGAACACTCTCTTTTCAGGAAGACTCCCATCCAATTACTAAGCAGAGCAATGGTATAATGGTCTATTCCTTCCCATTCTACTTGGCACACTTCACATGGGCAATTTTTGCTCCAAAGCTCCCCTGTGGATTAACAGTCCTATCTGTGTCAGAGTCACATGTTTAGCCCTCTCGGATTCTTCTCCTTCCCTTTCCTTCTCACAGGCATTACTCTCCAATAGTATGATTATGTCTAAATCTGTTTTAAAACAGAACCTAACTTAAAAAGGGGAGTGGACAAACTCACAAATTGTTCTATGCAGTGTATATAGTTAATTTTGGGTATTGACTGGACTGTGTCACAGGGCACCCAGATATTTAGTTACACATGATTTCTGGATGTGTCTGTGAGGATGTTTCTGGATAAGATTAGTATTCGAATCAACAGATTGAGTGATGATCAAACTACCCAATGTGGGTAGGCATTTTCCAATCCATTGAGGGCCTAAATAGAACAAAAAGGCAGAGGGAGGAAGAGTAATCTTTCTCAGCCTCACTGCTTCAGCTGTGACATCAGTCTTCTCCTGATTTCGGACTGGGACTTAAACAACTGGCACTCAGGTCTTCGACTTGGATTAGAGCTTATACCATTGGTTCTCCTGTTGCTCAGGCTTTTAGACTCTGATTAGAGCTGCACCATCAGCTTTCCTGGGTCTCTTTTAGACAGAAGACAGTGGGATTTCTCAGGCTCTATAATTGCGTGAGTCAATTTTTTATAATAAATCTGACACACACACACACACACACACACACACACACACACACACACACACACACAATTGATTTATTTTTTTCCTTTAGAAAACCCAAACCAATACAGCATGCACATAAATTTAAAATTATTGTGGAACACCTTAGAAACCAAGAATTAGCATAGAGTGAAGAACTCCCCAAGCTATCCTAATTGTGTGTAGAAACAATTGGCAGCGCTTTATCATACTTGGGGATCATTTTCAGGAGCAAAAGAACAAAAACTGTACCAATAAAAAGATGACAATTTGAAAAACATGAAATTAAACAGGCAGTGGCAATGACACTTGTTTATAGTATGAGAGCTGAAACAAGAAGGCAGTGCCACCACGGTTCAAATTCAACTGGGAACATGCATGTCAGAGACTCAAATAGTTCATCTCTCTTCACTTGTTTTCAAATGACTGCAAAAGTCCTGGAAAGTATTGATTTGAAAATTACAAATACATTTTCGTGAGTAGGGGAATTTTCAGTATGGGATCTTTGAATAAAGAGAATTGATTCTGTATATTTGTATGTGTTAATACGCTTTTTCTTTTTTACTGAATAATTGCAATTTTACAAATTAGATTTCCTTCATGGGAGCAAATATCTTCAAAGAATCAGTACCTGACTGGGCATGTTTATCTTACTGAAACCCCGTTTGTTACCTCCTTTCAGCATCAAATAGAAAAATACACACTTTGAATGGTTTCTATGTTATCTTTACTATGGTTGTAGAGACGTATCAGGCCCCTTCTATTTTTTCCACTCAACTGAGATCTGGGAACATCATGTTCATAAATTCAAATATATTCCTATTTCTCAAACTACTCTGAATGCTAGACATTATAATTTTATTGGACAGTCTGAACTTGCTATCTTGACTTCCATTACTTAATAAAGAAAAAAAAAAGCTCAACATTTTTTATGCATAATGTACTGAATTAGGAAATGTTAGCTCATTGTGATGGTTAACTTTTTATGTCAATTTGACTATGTCATGATTCTCACTGGTCAAACACCAGTCTAGATGTACCTATGAAGGTTTTGTTTTTTGTTTTGTTTTTAGCTAAGACTAACACTTAAACCAAGAGACTTTGAGTAAAGCAGATTGCCCTCCATAATATTAATGTGCCTCACTCAATCAATTTAAAGCCTAAAGAGAAAACATTGAAGTCATCTAAGGAAGAGGGAATTCTGTGTTGAGATTGCTTTTGGACTTGACTTACAACATAAACTATTCTCTTGGTCTACAGAATGTTAGATGCCCTTCAGATTTCAGACTGGCTAACCTCCACAATCACATAAGACAATCCCTTAAAATAAATCTCCTTATACATACATGCTATTGGTCCTTTTTCTCTGGAGAACTCTTATATGATATAGATAGTAAGACAAGTTCTACAAATGGGAGTGTGTAAGCATTTGGTAATGTTTACATAGCCTTTTGCAAAACACACGCACACGCACAAACCCTAGTCACACTGAATTTATAAACAAAGAGAGTTTCCATACATACTATTTTAATCCTTAGTTTCAAGCATCACCCTCTATTGCTATAGCACTGTTGCTTGAAGTGTTACCTGGGGCCGGGCTTGGTGGCTCACGCCTGTAATCACAGCACTCTGTGAGGCCGAGGCGGGCGAATCACGAGGTCAGGAGATCGAGAACATCCTGGCTAACACAGTGAAACCCCGTCTCTACTAAAAAATACAAAAAATTAGCCGGGCGTAGTAGTGGACGCCAGCTATTCGGGAGGCTGAGGCAGGAGAATGGCGTGAACCGGGCAGGCGGAGCTTGCAGTGAGCCTAGATGGCGCCACTGCACTCCAGCCTGGGAGACAGAGTTAGACTACGTCTCAAAGAAAAAAAAAAAAAGTTACCTGGGAATCATTACAACTTATTAATAAGAAACTCAACCTTTTTAGTAACTGTCCAATTTTTGTATCGATTTGGTACTCCTAGTCCTGTCTTTTTTTATGACAATATTATGTTATCTCCTCAATTTTTTACTTCTCTTTTGCTCTGCATGAGAAAATTGGTACTTTCTAATTACTTTTCATAATTTCTAGTTAGAAAAATATCAAATTTTCTTTGAAATGTAAGTTTTGGCATTTTGATTACTTAACTGAAAGTAAATTTTAAAAATATTACAGATATCTTTATAAAATCAGTTCTTAGTTGGTTCCTTTTAAAGTCTGTTTTGATGACAAATATTGGCTAAACTGCATTCAGTCGAAACTCAGAGTGAAGCGGTGCCATGTATTTGCATGTAGCCATGTTTGTAGGATTCCATTCAATTATGTAAAAGCATGATTTGCTCTAATTTAAGAAATCCCAGATAATGTAAGAATGACAATCTATACTATTGAACATTACATAACTAGGAGGGTTCTTTGGAAGATAATTGAATATAAAGCATGCAAATCACTAATCTCACTTACTTGCTTGGCAGTTCTGTTTTAATAAATGTTGTTTAGAACTAAGACCACCTTATAGGCTTAAATTTGTTAAATTTTAACAAATTTAAAATCTGAAAAGAGTAGTAAAAAAATACCTATTTCATTTTGAGAGGACTTTGAAATAACGAAAACTCAAATAACCAAGATAACAGAAAAAAGAAAGTAAAGAGAAGTAAATCCAGTATTTGGCATTGCTAACTCCTTGTGACATGATTAAATTTTTGAAAAGTAACTAAAAGGTTGGTATGCCAAGCAAAAAACCATATTAGTAAAAGTCTACAGAGCTACAGAGGCCACTTAGAAATCTTACTAAGCAATGAACAAAACCAATGTTTGTTATCTTCCAAAGCGGAGAACCCATGAGGCCATAAAAGATAATATTTAAAGTGGGAAGTATAAAGAAAATCACACTAGCATAAAGATATACTAGAATGAGAAAATACTTCATGAAGAGTTAAACAAAAATGCAAAACTAGTTCAATTCCTATACTGAGGTCATATGTTCCTAGCCTATGAATCTAAAATTAATGAATCTTTACCATCTTTGTATAAAATAACATTAATCAAAACCTCAAATTATCACTACATTTTCTTACAAAATATCTGGTGATTTATATAAAACATATATGAATACATAGGACTTGACATTAAACCAAGTGAAAACTCACCCCAAGGATATATTCATATGTATTTAACAGAAATAAAATTTGAAAGAATTTTATTAGTGTGTTCAATTTGATAAATGTCAAGGTAAATTTTTCAACAGAGAAGGAGAGAGTATAAAACAATAATTACAAGGAAACTCCAAGACTGAAAATAAAATAACTAAAATCCAGATTCAATGGGTGAGTTTTAAAGCAGATTTTTAAAAGCTGAACAGGAAATTAGTGGACTAGAAGATAGATGACAAGAAAAAATACATTCTGAGGATTAGCAAAACAATATTAAAATTAATTTTAAAAATAGTATACACAGTAAATAGGATCTAATAAGTGAAGGAGAAATGATATCAAGGTCCCAGATTAAATGAAAAAGATATAAGACAGAAACTCCATGAAGAAATAATGATGGATACTTTCCAAAATGGATGATAAATTATACAGAGAATAGTAAACAAATTATAAACAAACATTTTTTTTCATAATTTATTAATTCCTTTTCTGTTGCTTATACCTAATACCTAAAACTGGATAATTTATTTTAGAAAAAAAGTATTTTTCTAGCTAGCATAAAAGCAGAAAAGTCCAGGGTGGACAGGCTGCATCTGGTGAGGGCCTTCTTACTGGCAGAGACCCTCTGCAGTGTCCCTTGTCAGTGTGGGGCCTCATATTCCTAAGGGGATGAGCATACTACTATAGCTCAAGTCTCCCTTGCTCTTCTTGTAAAGCCACTACTTCTACTTCCGCAGTAACCTGTTAATCCATTTATTCACAAACGAATTAATCCATTCCTGTGGGCAAGTACCCTTATATACACTCATCTCTTAAAGGCCTCACCTATCAATACTAGGGGATTCAGTTTCACATAGGGGATTCAGTTTCAACATGAGGTTTGGAGAAGACAAAGGTTTAAACCATAGCCATTTCCATCACATAAATTTACAAGGTGAGCAAAATTAATCTGATTTTGCCAATCAGGATTGAGTTCACTTCTCAAGAGGAAAATTGAGATGGTAAATGGGAAAAAGTAAGGCAGTTTCTAGTTTGATGTTAATGTCTTATTTAATGAGTCTGGTCACTTTCTTACATTCATTAAGTTGCACCCTTATGGTTTATGTACTTCATTATGTGTATGTTACCCATCAATATTATTAAGCCCAAGATAATGTATTATGTTATTGTTACTATTTCTAAATATGTAAAATATGTATCAAAATGTTATCCCTAGGAGAATCCCAGTAAAATAATTTTAAAAGCAACAATTTCTCATTTGTATGTTGTTCTACAAGTTGTTGGCTATGTTGCTGGGGCCCCATTTGGTGTCAATCTAGGAGGAACTACTTTTACTTTAATCTCACCTTAGTGCTCTTATTTTCAAAAGTCCATCAACAACAATTTCTTATCCAAGACTCAATAAAATCTTGAAAACCCTTGCACATGTTAAAAGATAAAGCCCTTCTTCAATCATTTTCATCCCTTCTTCCCCAACTTCAACACCTCTCTAAATCTTTCCCCATTTCACCCTCATGTGGCAAGAAAATCCACATGTAATAATCTTGTCTCTATTAGAAATACACACAAAATTACTTATTACAAATACATGTATTAGTGTCAACAAATTATATTTTAGGGGAAATTATGTAATTTCTTTCAGACTTCAGAGTATATTTAGGCTTATAAAAGCTATGAACTAACCAGGTAATCTGAAACATAATTATAGTCATTTAACAATTTTCATTAAAGCTTTAAAATCAAATCTTGACCCTAGTTATTCAAAAGAAAGAAGTTAAATCAATTAAAAATTATCAGTTTTATGTTATAGAGCAAATTAGAACAAGTACAAAATTCATAATACCTTTGTATTCTAACTTACTTTGCATCATTTTCAATCTGTTATTTTTCCGTGTATTTTTTATGTACTTTTACTATCAAAGTAATAATATTCACTAAATGTAAAAATTGCAAAAGGTATTTTGGGTTTTGTTGTTGCTCTCTGTATTCCGAAACACATGTTTGAAGGGTGAATTCAGTTTTCCTGATGAGGTCAGCTTAGGAATCCAAAGAATCTTTTTTGATTCATGCAGAGTCATGTATTAACCACTTGAGATTTAGATAAAGGGGATTTAAGATTTCTCTCTTTTCATTTACAGATAATTGCCTTAATAATTTACTCTCTAGTTTGTCTTCAGAAAATCAGCTTTCTAAATTAGTTGTCTATTGAAGGTTCTCAGGTGTACACAATGTCAAATTTAGTATTAACTGAAGTGTGTTCTCTATCAGAAGAAGAAATTCCATCCATGCTTATAGTCAATGCCTGGCTACTGAATTATACTTAATCTCCATATCTGAATTAATTATGCAGGGAACAAAATTTACAGCATCACAAATTAAAGCGTCTACCCTTTCATTATCCAAAGGATGCAGACCATCCATTAAACAGTGGGCCAACACAAAAAGCATTCAAACTTATGTATTTATAATGAAATATATGTGTATATGTATTAGGTAAAACACATTCAAATTACAGTATCTTGTACTAATGTTGTCATTTAAATTATAGTTTGTACTTAGTTATTTTCCACAGACATATAAAATAGAACCACTTTATGAATCCTTCAGAAAATATTTGAATTGAAATAAGATGCAATATGAAACATCTAATTGTAGTAATGATTGCTCCACAAGACTCCAATTTATGACTGCTTCCTCAACATAGTCAGAGTTTAATAGTAGAATAAACGTAAATATGTAGAATTGGTAGCTCCTGAATGCTTCTATAGAAACTGACTACTGGTAGCTACATCAAACTTGGATGTTTTAAGTCTCAATTATATGTCAATAAAAGGTAGACTGACTTCTCCACCAATCCTTTCAATCATTGTTCTTGGTTTCTCTTCCTCACACTCTATATATCTAAATCTCTCTTTTCTAGAGCTTTTATTTTCATAATGGTTAATAAAATATTCTGTTCTTACAATGTTGTGACACTTTAATATTTAGTATTTAAAACTGAACTTAAATTAATGTTAAAATGTAGTTTTCTTTAAATAAGAGGATAATAGTTGGATCTTCACCTGTGAAGTACATAGCTCAACTTAATTTAGTGCTGTAATTTTTATAATCCCTTCACCTAACAGTGCATAAAAGTCACCTTTAATAGTTGGAAAACATTGATTTAACTAGGTTGATGATTTATGAAAATGAACAATGTATGTAATCTTATGCAACAATTTTAGTATAGCTGCACACTAAGCATCTAATGAAATAGTCCCACGTTTATGCATTTTATTAGATTTATTTTTTTCCTGAAAAATAGCCAGGATATTTATCCAAGCAAAGTGACTATACTTTTGATGATCCAAAAATGTTTTTATGTAAAATAAGCTATCAAATACATATTTATAGAAACCCAAATTCCACAATTTTTAAAAAATTTATGAATGGTATATCACTAAAGAGAAAACACAATTTTTTATTTCTTGTGAAATCTGTGCTCTTGTTTTACATACGAATAAAATCATCACCTAATTTATTCTACTTTAAAATAGTAATTAGCTACATAAAAATGAGGCATTGAATTCTAAAACTGTCATGTGTTAAGAATATTAAATCACTTTCTTAGTCCTACAGGTCTACTTGAGAGAAGATGCATCTGTAATACTTTTATATTTTCTTCTTAGAATACACATTAATTGTGCACTTAAGTAGAAGGATAACAAAATGAGTACTCAGATTTTTCTTTTGTATGCTGAAATGGACTGTGGACATTTGAAAAACTACTGAACAATTAAAATAATTTATCTTTTAATTTACTTTAATTTTAAGATAAAGAGTTATAAAGTAAGATTAAGAGATATTTTCTATCTCCAGTCCTCTTAACATATTATAGTAAAAAGCATAAGTGTATATGAAATAATCAACTAGCAATGTAATATATTGTATAATTGACAGATAAAATTAGTGGTTTAGATTACAAATATTATATTACAAAGGATATTCCTGTTTAAAGGAGAAAATAGAAGGTAGTATAGGAAAGCTGACTATAGAATCAGCTATATTTTAAAAACATAAAATAAATTTAAACATGTGTAATGTGACAGATTATACAGTGACTTGAAAGAAACTAATTAGAAAAATTGACATTTGATACATCTATACTTGAAAGTTGTTTTAGAGGGATGTTAAGCTGAAAATTCAGTTGTAACTAGAATAATGTAGGTTGTTGCTTGCCCCAATTTAAGCTTATATCTTCTGTTTAGAATGCATACAGCTTCTGCAAACTATTTTTTTTTTTTTTATTTCTCCTAGATCCTATAAAAAGCAGCAGGGTAATTAATTTATCAATGATACCCAACCTGAATATCACTAGTTATATACGGCATTACCACCCTACGTACCCAAAAAGGGGGATATGATCTTTAACCTAGGTCAGGTATCGTGGGAGTCAGCTCACTTACCTGAATCTATTCTTTCCAATTCTCTTGGTTATCTGGTCTTCCAGATATCCAGATATCTCTGGTCTTCCTCTGTCTTCCCTAAAGCTTTGAAACATGGACAAGAAATCTGTCAATCATGATAGTTATTTTTTGAGATCAATAACCTTCTGTTTGTCTTATTTTGGATGAGTTAAATATTTTTTTTCTATCAAATTTACTTTGCATGTCTTAAATAGCATTTTTTAAATTATTTATCTTTTGTTATTACCTGTAAATATTATTGAACAAAACAGAGTACTTCAACATTGCATTTCAAAAAAAACTATTAGTGAGTAAATAAAAGTATAAATAAAAGTATAAATCTTATCTGAAAAGAAGTTATTGAATGGTGGATGGGTACAAATTAAAGAGATTTAAAAAAAATCCTCTGGGTTGTCTAGTGTGTACATTCAGGAAAATACTTTTTTTCTATTAAAAAGCAAATGGAAACTAGGAAGGGAAATTTCTATAAATGACAAATGAAAACTATGAAGTTGCATTCACATACTGAATTAGAATATATGCTAGTAATCCAAGACTAGATGTACAATTGAAGATATATATTTGTACTTGAATGAGAAGTCAGAACTGTCCATTTGTGAATCATTATTTGATGAACTATTGACTGTAAGACACAAAGAACATTAAAAACAGTGCAGGTTTCTGAAGACTTAAGATCTTCTTTCCTCTTCTAAATATGTAAAGGGGAAGGGCCCCTGATCCTATAACCTTCCACTCCTACATCCAAAAGTGGAGAATCTCACGAGGTAAGGGCTTCCTAAGGGGAGTACCAGCAGTGGCTGGGTTGAAACACCTCCATCCTCTAAGGAAAGGAGAGGAAATGAGGAGATCTGGGGAAAAGTATGTTCCAGTTTCATCTGTATTTATGTAATTTGGAAATTGCACCAGAAAACACATTAGGATATTTTAAATTCAAGAGAGAGTGTGAATCGATTATCCATAAAATATTAGATAGTGTGCATAATTAGAATGCCAGAGAAAGTAAGAGAGTATTTGGAAAATTAAGTAGTTTTAGGATCTTTCATTTTCAGCTCCTAATTATATGCTGATGAGATGGACAATGTTCAAGAAGAAAGGCAGTATCTACTGTGTCAAATAACATGTAAGGACTAATCAGAATAGAACATGTTGACTAGTATACTAGAGGGTTCTTATAATCTTCATGAGCATGTTAATTCAGAATGACACAGAGTTGACTTTCTACTCTGCCTTAAACAGCGTGCTCCTAGGCAAGTAGCTCAACACTTTTGAAACTCAGTTTACCATTTAAAAACTCAGAAGATATTAACTATTCATATCTGAATCAAATTATAGTTGGCATTTCTGAAGATTAGTAAAGAGATTCTGTTAAACCCTTTTTTATTGCTATGTGTTTGTATTTTATTTTAAGGAATACAGAAAGATAATGGAGGGTCTTAAAAAGAACTGAAATAATGTCTTAAATTGCTATGTGAAGAATAGGATAAGGGTACAACAGCAAGAGCAGGAAGACAGGTAGTGAGGAATGGTGTAAATCTAGGTGAAAGATGATGTCAGTTGCTTAACACATGATGATTGCGATGGAGAAGATAAGTAGTAGTCACAATTTTAATAGATTTTGAAGACAAAACCAACAGGATTGGTTGCTAGAGTGGATGCTGGATTGTTGCCTGAGATTGTGAAGTTTGACATTTGTGCAATGAATGGCCAGCAGTGGAGGGAAAAGTTCTCCATTCTCCAAGCCATGAGTGTTAGTGGAAGGTAAGAATACCTTGAGAAACGAAGGCCTTTACTTTTTTCTCAATTTATTTTTATTGTGAAAATGACAATTAAGACCTCTTTATTTTTAAATGCCGATACAGTATTATTAGCTATAGGGGCAATGTTGCACAGGAGATCTGTAGAACTTATTCATCTTTTGTAATTGAAATTTTATACATACTAAATAGCAGCTATCTGTTTTCCCCTTCCCTAAGCCCCTGGAAACTACGGTTCTACTCTCTACTTCTGTGAAGTTGACTGTTTTAGATAGCTCATACAGGTGAATCATGCAGTATTTTACCTTCTGTTACTGGTTAATTTCACTTAGGATACTTCCCTTCAGGTTCATCCATGTTTTCATAAATGGAAGAATTTCCTTTTTTTTTTTTTTTTTGAAAGGCTGAATAATATTCTATTTTGTGTATACCACATTTTTGTATCCATTCATTTACCAATGGACATTTAGGTTGCTTCTGTATACTGGCTATTATGTATAATTCTGCAGTGACCTTGGGAGTCCAGATATCTTTTCAAGATCTGTTTCCACTTCTTTTGGATACAGATCCAAAAGTAGAATTTATGGCAATTTTATTTTAATGTTTTGAGAAACTACCACATTGTTTATTATGATGGCTACACTACTTTTTATTTCTAGCAACAGTGTACAACTGTACAGGGTTTCTATTTCTTCATATCTTTAACACTTACCTTTTTAATTTTATATTAGCAATCCAAGTGTGTGCGGTAATACTGTGGTTTTGATTTGTATGTTTCTAATTTGCACAGGGGATTCAGTGCCTACTAAGCCCTTAGACAGGTAGAGTGCTTCAGAATTGAATTGTCACCTTTTTTTGCTACTAAACCCACTACCTCATATGAACTAATTACAGGATGTGGTAATTGTCATTGAAACATTGTTGAAGGTTTTCAGCTCAAGCATTTGTGAGAATTGTGGAAACACAGCTGTAGACTGTGAACCATTTAGGTAGGAAATACTTAAATTCTTCTGGAAATCAACGAGGATATTAGCCACTACTTGTTTGAACTCTTGATAACTAATCACATCCTCTTATTTACCAGTTTTTCCTATTTAATATCTACAATTGGAAGCATTGTCATATTTTTAGAGCTGTATTAGCAGGACATTTCTTCACCTTGATTGCCTGAAAATACTAGTTTTCCCATATTGATTAGGATAAAGATTTGTCCCCACATCTATGGTTAATACAGAAAGTAAAGATCTTTAGCAAGTACAATTGTTGGTGAACACCATCAAGTTGTTTAGCAGTTTTTGTTTGTGTTTTTTTTGGTAAATATCTTTCTCCGTCCTATTAGCCAACAAAATTTCTATGGAGAAGCAGTAGAGGTGTTCCAAAGAAGCACTATATTTAATTGTTCTACAATCACTTCATTTGGAGTCTATACTCTTGTAGGTGGTAGTAATTACCCTTTTGTTAAACTAGTTGGCCTAAAAATAATTGTTTCCAAACTTTTGAACTGAAACGTGATTTGAAAAAGTTTAAAATGACAATGTTTCACATGATTTTATTCCCATTTTCTCTAAGATCTACAGATTTATCCTTACAAATTACAATTAAGTGTATTGGTAGTAATGTCTATGGAAGTATTTGATTTAATAAAAAATAAAATAAAATAAAATAGTTACAGCAGCAGGAACTTACTGAGTAGTTATGGCCTACTGACCTCTGCTTCAATTTTCTTCCCAAGGCATAGTAACCAGTAAAGTTAAAAACGGACGGACCGGGGTGGCTCAAGCCTGTAATCCTGACGCTCTTGGAGGCCGAGGCAGGTGGATTGCCTGAGCTCAGGAGTCTGAGACTAGCCTGGGCAACATGGCAAAACCTCGTCTCTACTGAAAATACAAAAAAACTAGCCGTGCACGGTGGTGCATGCCTGTAATCACAGATACTCAGGAGACGGAGGCAAGAGAAACGCTTGGACTGAGATAGTGGCACTGAACTCCAACCTGGGAGACGGAGCAAGACTCCGTCAAAAAACAAAACAAAAAAACATACTAGAAGCAAGGCTGTGAGCAGCACACTAAAAATTGAAACAGAAACCACAGTTTTCCAAATGCTACTGTTACTTACAAAAATAAGAAAGCATTATACTAAACCAATATCTCAGAGACAAACTAAGTTCAGACTCAACAAGAGTGTATTTAGATTTACATTTATCAAGAAGAAACCGTTGATACAGTGAACTAACATTAATTCTATACAGAAGAATTTTTTTGAAATTAAGAAAACTGCTTCTTTGAGTAACTCGGTTGGTTGGCATATTCTGATAAATCTTGTAACCAAAGTGAGTTCGCCATTAAGTATCCTTCACTGACTCCTCGGTGATCTAGCCCATGGATCTCCTGGTTTTCATTCTCCATTGCTACAAAAAGCCAATATATCCAACTTTGTTCAACTGCAGGTATGTTGCTAATGGTCTTTATTTAGTGGGCTTTAGCAAACATAGGTCCTACAGAAATTTGTCTGACACCCTCACTGCCATAGACAAGTACACCCTCACTGCCATAGACAAGTACTTAGTTGCAGATGCAAATACGAGACTCCCTTAGTATTCATGTATTTAAAGCACCACTAGAAACTACTCCAAATGTCCATCAAGACTAGAATCGATAAACATGTTGTGGCATATTTCTATAATGCCATATCATATAATAATAATGCTAGAAAGCTACAGCACATAGCAACATGAATGATTATCATAAACAATACTTAGAGAATGTGACACACAAAAAATACATACTATATGATTACATTTCTAGAAAGTTTCTAAATAGGAAAAGTTCATCAATATTGCTAAGAGTCAAAATGGTGGTTACCACTGGTGGGAGAAATACCTGAAAGGGTATTTTAGAGAGGCTCTCGATTCTTGTGAAGTTTTCTGTTTTTTTGTTTGTTTGTCTGTTTGTTTGTTTTCTGTGTTCTGATTATTGAGATCTTAAGATACATGCATAAAAGTATTCAAATCACTAAATTTCTATTTTTTAAGATTTTTCCTTCAAAGTAAGCACAACTACTTTTATGCATGTCTCTTAAGATCTCAATAAAAGGTTAGGAAAATAAAACAAAAGCCCAAAGTCCAAAATATTAAGTGATATATTTTCCCACAAGATCTACTCTGCATAATGGGCTCCAGTAGATAAAAGTAGATAAAACAAGTTTTATATACATTAAATAATAAAAATAGTTAAAACAAGTTTTCATTAGATTGTAGTCAAATGTAATTCATATTTAAAGAGCCAAACATGCTAATATAATAAAGTTGTATTCCAAAAAAAAAGAAAAAATGTTATTTAGAAAATGGGAGTAGTCTCAAAACACTATAAAGATATGAATTTTATATTTTAATTAAGAAATACAATACATATTTCTATGCAAATATATACCTGTTTGATTAATGTTTATTTTCTCATTACATATGCAGGTATCAAGTGAGTTTAAAAAATCATTTGGCTTTGCTGAATTCACATTTCTCTTTTCCTTTTTACACTATTTTTAATCATTAAAAGCTCAAATAAGAATGAATATGTTGTCAAAGTCCTTGCATACACCCATATATCAAATACATGATTATTATTTATGTGGAGTTCGCAGATTTTAAAAAATATATTCACAGACAATAACACATTCAAACTTAATCTGTGCTGTCTTATGATCTTGTAAACTTCAAAGTTATCTGACTAGTCCAACAATAATCATTAATTATTATAAGCTGAATATTTTTACCAGATATTTCACTTCAATAACTTTCTTATTTTGAATAGTATGTTTTTAAAATTGTCAGTGTGATCAGAAGATTATCTCACTGAAGTAGATGAGGTTAGATTTGTGCTCCATGAAACATACATCAAATATGCCCCAAATTAAACATAGATCTAACATATTAGTAGAGGTGTCACAATATAGTTACTATGTAGCTACTAAAATGAGGATTTTTGAGTTATTTGGTTATTGGCCATATTTTTGGCCATTTGCAACAGGGTTCATTTGTAACTAAACAAGCTAGAATCTCCTCTTTGAAGAAGGCCTTTGTTAAGTCATTTGGGTTCGGACACTGTGTTCTGGGCCACGTTCCTGGTGTATGTCTTCCTCATCTTGCTCATGTGCTGACATATCACGTCATACTTCCTCTGCAGGTAATCACCATCTTCACCCTGCTTGAGTTCCAACATCCTGTGCAGGTTTACCTTCTCGCAGATATGACCATTTTTCCTCTGTGGTGCATGAGTTACTCTACATTTTCTCCTTAAGTTCACATGGACTAGCAATGAGCAGAACCTTAAGAACTTTTCTAAATATATATTACCAGACTTGTAAAGAGCCCAGGCTTAAACAATGAGACATCTTAGAAGATCAATTACCATAAAAAAGATTAAAAGCCTAAATATTATAATACTATGATTATTATATAATCATAAAGGACAGAAAACAAAAATGCTAGTGTAATGTTACTTTGATCCCCCAAACTTTTAAAATTTATTTGAATTCTTTTTTAGTGAATAATAAAAAGATGAATTCAGACTAGTAGTAAATGTGAAATGTGTTTGCAGCTGTGCATTTGCTCTCTTTCTCTCTCTATATATGTATGCATATATATTATTCAAATGACCAACACTAAGCATAAAATCATTATAAAGCAACATTTGCTAAATGAGAGTGCATCAAATTAAAAATAAGCACATCTATTAAGAGATGTTTTACATCCAATCCTAAAAAAACTGGGATTCATTTAGTTCTTCTGTAAGTTTTGTTAAAAAATATATGTAGGATATAAAGTATATCTTTATTTTACAGTGATATAAAATGCATGTAGGATATTAATATATGTAGGATATATTTTATAGGATATATAAACTATATGTAGGAACAAAAATATATGTAGGATATAAAATACCTCTGTATTTGTTTTACATTAACCTGAGGTATTTGAACATGGAGTTAGAAGAGAAGGTATGCTAATCATATGTATACCTCTCATTCAGTATAAATGCTCATGTATAGTATTTAAGGAAATGGATTGCATATCTACAGTAATTCCAGTTATTATCTATATAATCACCATAGTTGATAGTTTTTTGAGATCTCTATGCTAGGCACTGACATAAAGCTATTATTGGATTGTTTAATTTGAATCTTACTATCACTCCATTTAAACTGATTACTTTTTCATTTTTATATATGAGAAAACCAAATCTTAGAACTCGAGATCTCACAACTAGGAAAAAAATAATGAAGCTAAAGGAAAACATTGTATGAGCCTAGAAACTCTGAATCACCACATGGTCCTGTCTCCTAATATCATCTCATGAATCCCATACAGGAATCTCATTATTCCCATTCAGAATCAATCAACTGTTTATTTGTGTGTATTCAAATTATTTAGATCAAAGCATAATAAAACTATCATTTCTACTTTTATCAAAATGTATTTATGTAAATGGATTAATCCACTACTTTTACACATTAATGTCCTTAGTGAAAAAATAAATCCATGCATTTCTCACCCACTAATCTATAATTTTAGAAGTTCAATAGACACTGATTTTTTTCTCCAGAAAAACTAATATTAAATTGGTGCTGGACATCATAGTCTTCTCTACAAAAATTATTACAACAATTTACTCATGGTATTGTAACATACATACACTATTAGACATTTGGTAGTTCAGATGAAACTTAAATAACTTCTAAATAGGAACAAACTATCAGAAATGAACAATGTTCAGTGAGTTTGTTATTATTTTTGAACATTTTTCTAGAAAGAATATAAACAATTACTTTCCCATCTTACAGATGTGGTACCCACAATGTATAAAATGAGCTTCTAATTCTATAGTGTTCTTCTGCTATATTGTTATAGCTAATCTCACTATTTAAATTTTATACCTTTACATATATTTTTAGACAGAATGAGGAAAATTAGTCATCCTAGAGTTATACTATTTAAAAGGAATACAACATGTAGAATAATGTTTGAGATTTAATCAAATTAAAATTTAAAGGATGTAAAGGACCTCTTCAAGGAGAACTACAAACCACTGCTCAGTGAAATAAAAGAGGACACAAACAAATGGAAGAACATACCATGCTCATGGGTAGGAAGAATCAATATCATGAAAATGGCCATACTGCCCAAGGTTATTTATAGATTTAATGTCATCCCCATCAAGTTACCAATGACTTTCTTCACAGAATTGGAAAAAACTGCTTTAAAGTTCATATGGAACCAAAAAAGAGCCCGCATTGCCAAGACAATCCTAAGCCAAAAGAACAAAGCTGGAGAGATCATGCTACCTGACTTCAAACTATACTACAAGGCTATAGTAACCAAAACAGCATGGTACTGGTACCAAAACAGAGATATAGACCAATGGAACAGAACAGAGCCCTCAGAAATAATACCACACATCTACAGCCATCTGATCTTTGACAAACTTGAGAAAAACAAGAAATGGGTAAAAGATTCCCTATATAATAAATGGTGCTGGGAAAATTGGCTAGCCATAAGTAGAAAGCTGAAACTGGATCCTTTCCTTACTCTTTATATGAAAATTAATTCAAGATGGATTAGAGACTTAAATGTTAGACCTAATACCATAAAAACCCTAGAAGAAAACCTAGGTAATACCGTTCAGGACATAGGCATGGGCAAGGACTTCATGTATAAAACACCAAAAGCTACCACAACAAAAACAAAATTGACAAATGGGATCTAATTAAACTAAAGAGCTTCTGCACAGCAAAAGAAACTACCATCAGAGTGAACAGGCAACCTACAGAATGGGAGAAAATTTTTGCAATCTACTCATCTGACAAAGGGCTAATATCCAAAACCTACAAAGAACTCAAACAAATTTACAAGAAAAAAACAAACAACCCCATCAAAAAGTGGGCAAAGGATATGAACAGACATTTCTCAAAAGAAGACATGCATACAGCCAACAGACACATGAAAAAATGCTCATCATCAAATGGCCATCAGAAAAATGCAAATCAAAACCACAATGAGATACCATCTCACACCAGTTAGAATGGCAATCATTAAAAAATCAGGAAACAACAGGTGCTGGAGAGGATGTGGAGAAATAGGAACACTTTTGCACTGTTGGTGGGATTGTAAACTAGTTCAACCATTATGGAAAACAGTATGGCAATTCCTCAAGGATCTAGAACTAGAAGTACCATATGACCCAGTCATCCCATTACTGGGTATATACCCAAAGGATTATAAATCATGCTGCTATAAAGACACATGCACACGTATGTTTATTGCAGCACTATTGACAATAGCAAAGACTTGGAATCAACCCAAATGTCCATCAGTGACAGACTGGATTAAGAAAATGTGGCACATATACACCATGGAATACTATGCAGCCATTAAAAAGGGTGAATTTGTGTCCTTTGTGGGGACATGGATGCAGCTGGAAACCATCATTCTTAGCAAACTATCGCAAGAACAGAAAACCAAACACCGCATGTTCTCACTCATAGGTGGGAATTGAACAGTGAGATCACCTGGACTCGGGAAGGGGAACATCACACACTGGGGCCTATTATGGGGAGGGGGAATAGGGGAGGGATGGCATTGGGAGTTATACTTGATGTAAATGACAAGTTGATGGGTGCTGACGAGTTGATGAGTGCAGCACACCAACATGGCACAAGTATACATATGTAACAAACCTGCACGTTGTGAACATGTACCCTAGAACTTAAAGTACAATAATAAAAAAAATTAAATACAAAAGTCTCTGTGAGTAAACATTATTTATGTATTTAAAAATAAGTACTTATAAAAATAAACTAGAAAGACATTCAGAGATAAAGAATGAGAGTTGACATAATGTTTTATTGAACAGGAAGATATGATTATGTTGTCTCTTATGATAGGGACATCTATTATGATAGGCAATAGATAGATGGAAGGATAGACAGATAGATAGACAGATACATAGACTAAAAAGAACATTCTCAGTCCATGAGATATTTAAGCATGCCAGCCATGCTTAGCCATTACAAGAGCATAACCAATTTTTTTTTACTTGACTTAGCATCAGACATCAGCTAAATGAGCTAAGATAGAAATAGATTACTTAAATGATAGGCCAGCCACTCTCTTTGAGGTTGCCTTACACTCGAACAGTGAAAGTTACCATGCTGTTAACTAATTACTAGTTGTAGCCAATGCAAACCACTGCCTACAAAAAAAAAAAAAAAAAAAAAAAAAAAAAAAAAAAAAAAAAAAAAAAAAAAAAAAAAAATGCTTACAAACATAATATACAAAAGTATATAGTGAATAATTTATTCACAAATACTATAAGCAAACAAGGACATTTAAAACATTTTTAAGAGGAAAATAAAAGGTTCAATAAATCCTGAATTAATTTTCTTCTTCACACAACATGCAGTTGCCAAAAGAACACCGAACTCTTCTCTACAATTTGATGCTTTCTTTTTTCTCCAGGGTTTAAGCCTTAGGCATTCTGAATAAAAGATATATTAGGGAAAGACAGTACAGTAATTTATCTCTCAATTTTATTTTCTCATAAAATGTTACCCATATAAAAGAATTCCAGTTACGATCATCATATTCAGTATCTCGATCATTTTTAAGCTCAGTTTAAGGAGTAATCTATGATAGCACTTCTTTTGAACTAAATAGTTTTCCTAATCATCTTTACAAATGATACATATTTTAAAATTCCTATATGTATTTGAAAAATTATTTTTATGAAAAAAAGTGAATCAATTTTCTGTAAGTTTTAGTATTTATAATTTATACTATTAATATTTTGAAAAACACTTGTAAATTAAAGCTATTTTGTTCTTTGGACTTTACTGAAGGGTAGATGTAAAAAATGTAAGTACTTTTGAGTAGTACAGATTATTAAAATGTGATTGATGAGGTTAATCTAGTAACAGTTCTCAATGATATTCCCTATATTTATAATTGAAAAACTATGCTAATTTTCTCACATCCTAATTTTTATGATGAAGTAATAACTATTTATTTATTCAAAAATATTTATTGTTTCTAAAATAGTCTGGAAACTAAATTAGTAGTGAAAAAAATATACATATGCCCTCCTTCACAGCTCTAGGACTCTTTATCTTGGGAGCTAGAATCACACAAAAGGTTTACACAAAATTAAGAAACAAATTTAATTCAAAACTTTGGAAGAGTTACTAAGTTTTCAGTGAGAATATTTTTTTATTATTATCTAAATAGTTCCCTACCAATATAGTGATATATATTTTTAAAGCATACTTATAGTCATTACATCATTTCAATATCAAAAAATGCTTTTTAATAGACAAAATAAAATACTATTAACTCTACATGAAGAAAGGAAAGTTGTGTTTCCTAGGGATTAGTATTTCACTGAACAAATATTAACTGATCAAACAGAAAAAACAATTTCTGAATTATTTTTTCCCTTCTCAGCAGTTTATCTAGATGAAGTGCCACCTTTCAAAAGTTGCTAGATAATGGTGTGTTCATTTAAAAATTGTCATTTAGGAATTAATTGCATGTAATCTATTAGATAGTAATAAATGAAAATGATTGTATGTTTCAATTACAAATAAATTAGAAACAAACTCTTCTAATTTTAAGAATATTTTATGTTAGAAAATTTTTTCCCTAAAACTTTGAAACAAAAATAGCTCAAATTATATAAATGAGGATAAAACAACTTTTAAATGTAGATTTTCCAGATGTAGGATGTCCTCCAAATAATTTTTTTCATGTAAGTGCATTGGGTACTTTTTAAAAATAAAAATGACTGTGATGATAGGCTACATGAATTAGTTATTAACAGAACATCAATAACCAACTCAGCTATGATACATCTTTGGAAAAAATAATCATTCTTTGCATTTTCTGATTGCAATAATTATCTTTAACCAGGATAATATAAGGTTCGACAGTCGTATACTTTTAATTAGTCAAAAAATTTGACCATAAAACTGTAAGAGTATTCTGTTTATCCTATTACCAACTTTAAGGGTCATTTCATTTAAAAAGTATTTCTACGTAGCTGTTACACTTTCACCAATTCTTAACTACTTACACATAGGTTTTGTGCATGCCAGATATTTGGAATTTTGAGTTTAAGAAAATTCTCTACTGACTTTTTAAAAATATCTGCCTTTATACCATTGTGTCAGATGTCATTATAAGACCCTTAATTTGATACATTACTTTATAAAAACAAACATAAGAAAAGTAAAAGCTTTCCAAGCTGACTGGTAAAGCACATTTTAAAATATGGTGCAATTTTACAGACTGTATTGACCTGAGTTCACAATTACACATTCCTATAATATATGTGACAATTTTATTAGAGTCTCACTTGTTGTTTATATTACTTCAGAGTAACACAATTGTAGCAACGGTATTTCATTAACGATCTTCAATCTTCATAAAGAAATACAAAGAGTGTACTTGAAAATGAAGTAGCAGAAATTTTTTTGTGTGTTGATGTCAAGATTTCTAGATAAAACTATTGTAAGTGGTCATGATGGTGTGTGCCTGTAGTTCTATCTAAGTGGGAGGACTACTTGAGCCCAGGAGTTTAAACCCATTTGGCAAAATGGTGAGTTCTTCATTTCTAAAAGATGTTTTCAAGTTTCTAGGAAAATGGTATATATTTACATACACACACAAATCATCCACAAGGAATTATTTGTGTGTTTAAAAGTTAAGTTGCATGAAAGTTATGTTAGTATATACACTATCCAACAACTTACCATTTAATATGTTTAAGAAGAATTGATAACCACTACTCCCACCCACCATGTGTTTGCTTTATTTTGTTCTTAAACATACAAAAGAAAAAAAAAAAGATAAAAGCAAGCTATATTTTTATTTTATTTTAAGTTGATTTGATAAGTGTTTAGCAATAATATTTAACATAATGCTGATTTAAAGTCCTTAGCATTATTTATTTTAAATATAACATTCTTTTTATTTAATTGTCAGACCTGATTTTATGGTTTTGTAGGTGCCTCTAATGTATAAAATACTATATGTCAACATTTTCTTGAGGTATTTTTATGTAAAATTGTCTTAAATCCCCTTTTTGTCTATACTTACTCAAGTTACATTGATAGCGATTATAGTCACAAAACCTAATGAGGCATTTTAGTGTTTTTATATACAAATTAATCATTTGAACTCATACTGCTAGAGGCATGCTATGCTATCTTCATGGGTTATAGGATAATTTGAATCTAATGACATGATAGCAGCAATTCTAAATTTTTGAGTTTGGTTATATTTGAACATATATTAATATATAGCCACATTCCTAAACTTTTGAAACTTCAGGTTTCCTATACATAATAAATGTACAATGTCAGAGCATAATAACAGCTAATATACTTATTAGGAAGTTTCCTGTTACTTATAAGCAATTAGCTATATTTCGTATTTTATTAATGTGAAATATTGTTAAAGTAGAAACACTTTAATTACTTAACATTATATAATTCCTGTAAATTTTGATCAACATCTTTCGTATATTTCCACAAATCAACTATCAGACCACCTGTACCACTACTAACCTGATATACTCCACTAGCAACTGTCATGTGGGATGAATGCACTAGCTTCCTACTTAACTACTCCCTTCTTTTTAGTTTGTTCAGCACTCAGAATGATTCCATTAAAACCTTAAATGAATACTGTAACCTCAAAACCCTCCAGTTACTTCCTGTGCAGAGAAAAAGTCAAAATTCTTATTGTGACCTACGAAATGCTAGCCTCCCCTTCATAAGATTTTGCTTTATTATGTAATCTTCTCCGGGAGGCATTCCTGTTTATAATTACAGTCCCTAACCTAACCTCCTGTCCCTGCAATACTCTCAATACACTTCCTCACTTCTTCAGCTCTTTTCTTCTTTAATTTTTTTAATGTGGTAAAATACGTATCATCTAAAATTTACCATCTTAACAATTTTAATTGTTCAGTTTGAAGTTTAATGGCATTAAGTAGGTTCATATTGCGGTGCAACCATAACCACACTCCATCTCCAGAGCTGTTTTCATCTTTCAGAACTGAAACATTCTATACCCATTAAACAATAACTCTCCGTTTTCCCTGCCCACATCCGCTAGCAACCACTATTCTCCTTTCCACCTTATAATTTTGACAACTCTAGATACTTTGTGTATATGGAACCATACAGTATTTGTTTTATTATTTTACTTAACACAAATCACAGTGTTCTCAAGGTTCATTCGTGTTGTAATAAAGGTCATAATATCCTTCTTCTTCTTCTTCTTTTTTTTTTTTTTAAACAGAGTCTTGCTCTGTCGCCAGGCTGGAGTGAAGTGGTGCAATCGCCTCCCGAGTAGCTGGGACTGCAAGCGCGCAACACTGCGCCCAGCTAATTTTTGTATTTTTAGTAGAGACGGGGTTTCACCATGTTTTCCAGGATGGTCTCCATCTCTTGACCTCGTGATCTGCCTGCCTCAGCCTCCCAAAGTGCTGGGATTATAGGCGTGAGCCACTGTGCCCGGCCTACCCTTCCTTTTTAAGGCTGAACTGTATTCTACTGTATGGATATGCCATATTGACCTATCGATTCGTTCATCTCTAAACACTTGGGTTACTTCCACATTTTAGCTCTTGTGAATAATGTTGCGATGTGCATGGATGTACAGATATCTCTTCGGGACTCTGCTTTTAATTAATTATTTTAGGTATATACCTAGAAGTGGAATTCTCACTAATCATCCCCTTCATTCTCATCTTTCCAACTGACTTTAGAAACATAGTTACCACGATTGTATACCCAGTATCATTCCCAGAATTGTTTCCTTGACCTTGTTCTTTCTTTGATGCAAGCATACTTGCCAGATTGCTATTTATTAATCATTGCAAACGACACACTTTTGGTTCTATTGATCATTTCTCTTGTTTTCTTTTTATCTTTTGAGCAGTTAAGTAAAATTGCTTTAAATTCTTTTTACTTATCTAGATATCTATATTTACTTTAGTTTTTTTTTTTTTTTGCAGCTTCTGCTTGAAACTTTAATTTATTTTAAACATTTTGTTTTCTAATAATTGCTTTACATTTTTTTCTGAGGGATACTCTATCTGTATCCTTAAAATTTTAAGGTGTACTTTTGGAAATTTAGTTGGAAATGTATCATAACATTCAGTGTAATATTACGATTTCTCCTTTGGCTGATACTTTATCAAATGCATGTTTTTATTTTCCAAATATATGCTAATATTGGCTATTTTTCTGTTTTTATCATTTACATTTTATTTTGTCAAATTCTGAGGACGTGTTTTATATCAATTCTTTGAAGTTTGTTTTACTTATTTGTGTTCTAATATCCTGTCTATATATACATAAATTTTCTATATGGCTTTAAAATAATATGCAAATTCTGTTATGTAGAAATAAGATTACATTTATTATTATTCATTTTGTTGGTTTTGACTTAATACATTTTAAACTAATTTTGCTATTCACCCATTCGACTGTTCATTTTCAAATTTTCCTTTTTATAACTTGTATGTTTTTCTCCTGAAATACTATTTTGTCAGATACACATGCTAATATAGCAGTCCTAATTTTCTTACATATCTTTTAGATTTCCTTTTTGGCATTTTCTTTTCTTTTTATTGTATTTCTAATTTCATTTTAAATAGTTCAGAGATAGTAATATTTACTTATATTGCAATATTCTCCTTGGTTCAGGGTTTAGATGTCAAACTCTGGTTTGCAACTTTTTAAAGCAAGGTTCTCAATTTAATTTTTAATGCAGGATCTTTTTCAAAATATATTGAATTCTATGGATTAACTTTTAGGAGGGAATCTCATAATTCCTATACTTTGACAATGTGCAATTCGAGGGACTCCTTGAGTGAGCTCACAGACCCCATGGACCTCTAGTTTACTGTTAAATTCTAAATGAAAATATTAATAATTTATGTACGACTGAAGGAATACAATACAATTCAATAACATCACATTTATTTTTAAAATAATGTGAAAAATAACAGTTTATAATAAATTACTATATATGAAAAACATATTTTTTCATAATTGAGACTATGAGATTACTATCACAAAATTATGTATGATCTTGCAACAAAAAATAATTTTAATTCATTACTGTATTATGTATATATTTTGTCACCCTAAATGTCCTTTTTCCTAAATATATTGTTGCCTAAACTCCTCCTGATAGAACACTCACATGATTCATAGCTCATCAGCAACAAAACTTTGGACCCTGTGAGTGAAGGTTATATAATTTTGACCTTATCTTTTCTGAAACCAAACATACCATAAACCATCCAGCATTCTTGAGAAAATACAGAGCTATAGCATGGAAGAAATAGGCAACCACTGCAGGTATTTTAAGTGAGAAGTCACAAGTATTAATTGTATCAAATGTCAAGGTATACTTTCACAGTATCAGACAAGTGTGTGTTAGTGCAAAATGCAAATTATGACTAAAATTAAAAGGAGATAAACAAAAAGTTTATTATTTTTTAATTAAAATATTTATTATTTATGTTTAATTAAATATTTATTATTTATTATTTTTAATTAAAATAATTTTATGTTTTAAAATTAAAAAATAAAAGAACAAAGATATGTTCAAGTCAGATGAACAGTAGACTTGATCATTGGAAAAATACTGAGTTTATGTTATTGACTTAATAAAGTTGAAATATTCTTTGTTAACAAAGTTCAAACACTATCCTATACCTCAGAGTAAGATGGATGTAGAAATAGGCACCAAGCTGCCTGGCTTCCAACCTATTTCCTTAAAAAAATATTAATTTAATTGCTGGCATGCAATGTAAATATTTAGGGCAATGCAAACTTTTCATTATATATATATAAATGTATATGTTTGCAGTTTCATAAATTTTGCTTATATTAAATTATTAAAATAGGACAAGAATAATATATATTTCCTTTATTCAACCTCTTGAATGCTATAATAAAATAAGCATTTAATAAATGTTTGTCAGTTTTATTTTGTTTAATAATAATGATGAAAAGAAAATACAAATAACCAGGTTACTTGCTAGAGGAAAATACGTTTCCTATATATTAAAACCATCCACTTAGATGGATATTGATCTGTTAATTAAAATAAGATGTGTCCTCCATGTGTGGTGTTTTATGAAAGATTTTATGAACGTGTATTCCCAAAATTAAATTATTGAACATGTCAAAAGTCACTGTAATAAAAATCAAAACAAAATCACAATACTTCACTGAACAATGCTGACATATTTTTATAGTTTTGAAAGATATTACCTTTTATAGTTTAGTGAAAAAATTAAGAATAAATTTTGACATGATTAATTGAAATATTTATTGACATGATTAATAGAAATTTTCTTCTATTACAACAGAGAAAGAGAGCTTGAGCAAAGATAATCCATCTTGGAAATTCCTTTGACAAATAATTTTATCTCTACCTTACTCACGGATTTTGTAATTTTTCAGAACTCTCCTCATTTGAATTATTGCTTGACCTACATTTCGGCTCACCTACCATTCTTATTATATTATTTTACATAAATTATAAAGACAAAATGCTAAATTGTGAGTTATAAATTCTTATTTAAAAAGGAAAATAAATCTATTTAAACTTAAGTCTTTGGAGTATGTTTAAGCATATGTACCTGACACCATTTATAGTGGCATGAAATCTAGAATAATCATTTTTCAGTAATTATCTTCTTTACTTCTCACATTTTATAACGATTTATGGAAGCACCATAACAGAAGGGTAAAATAATATGGCAAATAAAAACACTTTATATTAACTTTAACTTTGTATACTCTTGACAATTTCAAATGTTTCATGGAAAGAAAGAACCTTTTTTAGCCACATAAATGCTGTTTGTGGCTTTTAAGGCTTTCTATAAACAATGCTATGCCTTTCATTTTACAATATATTAGCACAAGAAAATTATGCAAATGTCCCTGTGACTAAAATGTAATGCTCAGTATATAAAGAAACTCAAATTTATTCTACTTATGGCAAAGCTTTTTTTCCTTCAATATTCAACAGGCTTTTAAAATAAACATACTTAATCTTGTTTCCTGCCATCCAGAGTAGTAGTATACATATTCTTTGGTACTGAGAGTTAAAGTGTTAACATTGACACTTTAGGAAACAGACACATTATATGCTCATGCATTTAGAAATTCTTTACAAGAATGCAAACGACTCAGAGAGTTTACTTGTGTTTTATTCTAATGACTTATGTACCACCATCGGAATATAATAGAATTTAATGCTACCAGGAATAACTGAAATCAATTACACCATTCCCATCTTTTTATAATATGGAAGCAAAGTCTTAGAATGCACATCATCCATTTATAATACACTTTCACTTTTCTACAATTAATTTTACTTTCAATATGGTGAGAAGCTATGCATTTTTTCATAACACTGTTGCCAACTGTTAACTCTTAGTTTGAATATAGCATAAACTGAAATAAGCAATGCTTAATTAATGCTGTATTTGTGGATAGTCAGATAGAAAAAGACTTCCTGTGCCTGGTGCGGTGACTCATGTCTGTAATCCCAGCACTTTGGGAGGCAGAGGTGGGCGGATCACCTGAGGTCAGCAATTCAAAACCAGCCTGACCAACGTGGTGAAACTCACCATCTCTACTAAAAATACAAAAGGTAGTCAGGCGTGGTGAGGAGAACCTGTAATCCCAGCTACTCAGGAGGCTGAGGCAGAAGAATCTCTTGAACCCAGGAGGCAGAGGTTGCAGTGAGCCGAGATTGTGTGGGTGCACTCCAGCCTGGGCAACAGAGAGAGATTCCATCAAAAACAAACAAACAAACAAACAAACAAACAAAAACAGAAAAAGACTGCATGTGAAGTAATAAATAAAAGCACAATGGACTTTACTGGTCACATCATTCATGCTAGGCACTCTGCTAACACATTCTGATTCTGATTACATCTCTTCACCAGCTCTTTGGGGTTTTATCCAAAACGTTATGAGTTATATTATTTTTTCTATTTCACATGAGGATACTGAGATAAAATGTGGTGTATTTTAAAAGGAGAAATGTAATAAGAATCAGCACACGGGAAGATATAATTGATTAAATTACCCCAAACCCACTGTTCAGATGTGTATTACTTAAAAAAAAAAAAAAATCTAATTTCTTTAACAAAAAGCTTGTCAAATCCCATTAACTTTTACCTCTATAATATCTCTCTTAACTTTCTCTTTATTATATTTGCAGTTATTTAAATATTTTGACCCTCATTTTATTTAACTTAGAAAAAACTGGAATGCTGATATTACTTTGAATCTGTTTTCCTCTCTTTCTGTCAATGTATATATAACATTTACTATCTGTAAAAATTGATCTAGTAATGTAATTTTTTTCTTTATAAACCACTATTGAGTTTCTTATACATACATGCTAAAATCAAAACAAATTAATCTGTATTCAAAAATATCCACAATCTCTGTCAACAACTTCAAACTTTTCTGTGAATAAGCATAAGAAAAAGTTACACTTCTTCCTCATTTCTGTTTTCAATTTCTATTCATTTCAAGTAGCACAAATAAGTATTCCTTCTTCTACATAATATTTTGTGATAATCCAAGCTGGAATAATATAAAAGTGATTTATATTATATAAAATTAAATGATCAAAGTATAATAAAACAAGCACAAAATAAAGTATTAAAATAATATAATTAGATGAAGTTGAGATCAAATTTCCTAACAAATTTAGAAAAAATATAACTCAGATAACAAAAATAACACTTTACCAGTGAGTAGAAGAATATATATATATGCATATGTATATTCTATATTTTGTGTATATATAACATATACATATTCTGTGTATATGTATATACATATATATATATAGTACTATTTATTAGATGAGGAAAAGGTTTAAGATTATCAGCAAGAATGCAGCCAAATTATCAAATATTAGTTTAATAAAAAAGAGGACGCAAAATGTGGTGAGAACACAGCGAGAGTTTGGTTAATACAAAATCAAAATTACTACCTAATGAATGGAAAGTAAAATACTGAAAAAGGGAATTATTTTTCTTGAAGAATGTATTGACATTATTTTCTGAAATATCTCACTTTGTTATTACTCTATTATTATTCTATTATTTGACTATCTATACAAAACATATCCTATTTAGAAAATAGAAACACTCTGTTATCCAGGCATAAAATTTTCACTTCCTATGAGGTTTAGGTGTGGGCTAGGTTAGAGTGAGAGTGAGGATAGTGGCTACTGGATGAAGTTATACTGTTAGTATCCAGTTGCTTAGGATAACGGAAATGTCCTAAATCAGTCTTAGGTAATGGAAATATGATTCATGATATTTATTTACAGCTACCTAGTGATTCAAATATAGAGAATATACAGCTATTTATGAACGTGAAAAATACAGACATAACCTTAGTCAGGGAAAAATATTGAAGAATAGAATTAACAAACCTAAGAAATAAATGTGCAGCTATGTGTCACGATGGCTGTTTAGCAGTATCACTAGTGGAAAAAATGAATGTGTGTATGCAAAAACATGGTATCAAATATTATAAGGAAATACAAAAAATATTATATCAAATGTGATAAAGTTCTGAATGCAAAAATGACCAAACATTATGAAATAATTATAATAGGAAGAGGTATAGGTGTATTAATTTCCTTAATTATGTAATGTGGAATGTATAGAAAATTAAGTATGCAAATAAGTTAAATTTTATTTCAAAGATTTATGAACCATTATAAAAATTATTTGAATATTTCAAATTAATAATATAAGTAACCTAAATTAAGAGAGGAAGCATGAATAAAAACAATGGGAAAAATATATGTGTTCCTTCTCTCTTTTTTTTATTTTTATTTTTATTTTTTTCTTCTCTCTTTTTTCTATAGCAATGTTTCTATCAGCACTGTCTGACATTATTCAAGAAATAGAGGTCTAAATATATTACAAAAGTATTTGAAGTAATCTTATGGAATAATCAAAAGATTATAAGCACCCAAATAAATATGAAGTACATACATGATTATAAATGGATATGTAAAACTAATAAACAAAAAGCCAATAACCAAAACAATACATGAAAAAATACCGCATGGGGACCGAATATATATATACACGCACACACACATATATATACACATACATATATATGTATTTTTTTCTTTCTTTCTTTTTTTTTTTTTTTTTTTTTTTTTTTTTTTTTTTTTTTTTTTTTTTTTTTTTGAGACAGAGTCTCATTCTGTCTCCCAGGCTGGAGTGCAGGAGTGCAGTGGTGTGATCTCGGCTCACTGCAACCTCTGCCCTCCGAGTTCAAGCCATTTTCCTGCCTCAGTCTCCTGAGTAGCTGGAATTACAGGCGCCTGCCACCACACCCGGTTAATTTTTTGTATTTTCAGTAAAGACGGGGTGTCACCATCTTGACCAGGCTGGTCTTGAACCTCTGACATCATGATCCACCTGCCTCGGCCTCCCAAAGTGTTGGGATTACAGACGTGAGTCCCCACGCCCTGCAGAGGACAGAATAATTTTTAAAGCTATTTATTCCAGTTACTAATGCATAAAAAAATTACTTCAGATATCTGTGTAAAAATTGATACTAAACTTACTAATGCTGAAGGTCCGAAATTCAGATGGTACAGTAGGTGTGGTTTTCTCTGCTGCATTACCTACTCCTTTGTACAAATCAAAGACTGGGAGCTGACACGTGAAGACTAGCTCACTCACATGCCTAGAGGTTGATTCGGAATTTACTTGGGGTGGTTAACCAAAACACCTACGTTTGTCGCTTCATGTTTCTGAGTTTGCCCACAAGATGGCCAACATCCCTTGAAGGGCCTGGAATCTCACCGCATTCTGTTCAATACTAGCAAGTCACTAAGCCCAGCCCACACTCAAGGGGAGGAGAAGTCCCTACCTCCCAATGGAGCAGTGTCAATATCACATAGTAAGAAGGAGTGGGATATGATGGTACAGCTATATTTTGAAAATAAAATCCACAATAATTTAAATAAGGAACAAAAATATGAGCAAATCAATACCAAGTGCTAAATATCATAACTTAGAAACATATGTTTGTGGCATCAGTCACAATAAATAAAATTAAACTAACCATGTACATTATTTTTCAGATTGCTTAAAGAGTGAAACTTGTTTGGCATGTAAAAAATCATCCAAATCAAAGTGACTTATAAAGTTAAAACAAAGAGCAACAACAACAAAAATCCTATAAATACTCTCTGCTTAGTATCAATTAATGTAAAAGTAAATGTATAACTTTCTTACTAAATTCAGACTTAGCTGTTATTAGGCAATTTAAACAATAAACAATGTAGAGGGCCACTCGGTACGAAGCACAAATGATTAAGTGCCATTGTATACATAATTAAATCGTAACATCAATATAAAATAAGTACTATTATAAATATTGTTTACAGATGTATAAAATCAGACTAAGAAACATTGAGTTATTGGAAAATAAGAACTTAAATCTAGATCTGCCAAAACAGGTTTATAATTATTATTTTATATAGCTTTATAGATATCACTAATAACTTTTAAGTTTTAAAATTTTGATGTAACAATTTTAAATTAAAGTTGGATGCTTTATCTGGTTCAGATAGCCATGTTTTCATTATGCACATATATAATGCACATTCCTAGCCCAGTGACAAATTTTGACACAAACACTTGAACTATTAAAAAAAAAAATGCCACTAGAAAAATGCTTGCAATTTTCAAACTATTTCACATTCAATTCTAGACCTAAGTTGAGTGTGGCACTTTTTATTTTGATACTGCATATCACTTTATAGTGCTTGGTTGTATGAACTAAAATTTTAACTTATTCATAAACTTTTCACTAAGTACCTTCTATTCCACATTCTGTTTAGTAACAGGCACTCAGTGAGTGTTTAATAAGGATTAATTGGTGTCAGTGATAATAATGACTCTATTATCTTCTGGAATATTGATACTATTAAGAATGTGATGAGGAAATGAATCTAACTTTATTTATGATATTTAACAATGACCAGGCTGATTAAATATGAAGCAGGCTTTTCAAGTGAATAAAAGTGGAAAAATTTGCATATAAAACAGTAATTACTTACTGTGTTATAATCTTAACAAATTGGAATTGCAATTATTCAAAGCAATACTTGGTGACAGATATTTGGTAGGTAAGGATTGGTACCTAGTTAGGTAAATCTATTTATGCAAGGTATAATTATGTGTCAGAAAAGTCAATATGGTGTCTCAGTTCATTCAGACTGCTATAACAAAGTAACATAGACTGGGTAGCTTATAAACAACAGAAATTTATTTTTCATAATTTTGGAAGCTGGAAAGTCCAAAACCAAGTTTCCCGCAGATTCACTGTCTGGTGAAGACCCCATTTATTGGTTAATAGATGGTACTTTCTTGCTGTCTTCTCACATAGTGGAAGGGTCAAGCAGTCTCTCTTTGAAGCCCCATTATAAGGGCAGTAAATCCATATACGAAGGCACTGTCTGCATGACCTAATTACCACACAGAAACACTACTCCTAATCTAATCACATGTGATTAGGTTTTTTGGGGATGCAATCTTTAGACTGTGGCATATGGTTACAAAAAAAAGGATGGAAATCAAAACTTTGCTTTAAGACGCAGCTCTATGATTTTTAACTTCAAGATCTGGACATATTATTTATGTTTCAGACACCTTTATTTACTTATAAATAGTGGAAATAATCATATCCAGCCTCACAAATGTATCTCTATGACCAAATATTAAATATTAAAGATTGTAATAAAGATATTTAATATTAAAGATTTTGGTTCAAAGAAAGAGAAAATTGTTTCTAGAAGGAAAAAATAAATGAATAGGGAGCAAAGACAACTGTGCAAGATCTTGCTCACATCATCTTACAAGAACGTATTATTTCCAGGACTTTTACTAAACAATTGTTAAAGCATCTAGAGCTTAAAATTGGCCATGCTGTGCCTATTTACACCAATAATGTCAGAAAATCTTATAATTCAGAGTTTTCTCTCCACTCCCAGCCCAAACAACAGCTATGACTAAGAGGAAATAAACTGATTAATCCATGTAAGTGACCACTGAATATAATAAAAAAAAAATTAATACTTTAGAGGTTGAAACATAAGGTGAAATTCAAACACTAGACAAAGAAAAAAAAAGAAAGTTGAAATATTGTCAATGCTAAGGCTTTCTAGTTTCCGTGAATTCATTGGGAGGATGGTAAGAATAATGACAAATGAAAAATAATACAAAGAAATGAATAGAAAATAACAATATAATAAAATAAAAAGATCAGAATCATAGCTGTCTATGAAAAGCAAAAGCAGACAAGAGAAAAAATAAAGGCATAAATAAATAATATAGGAGTAAAAATGAGCATAAATAAAAACAGAAAGGACTTTAGATGAAAACTTCATGCCGTACAATGGAAGCAAATGGAAAACAAAATTGTTGATTTTATAGAATAAATTTTATCAAAGTGGGGAGAACAAGTAGAAAATTGCAAAATAAATTAACTATAAAAGTAACTAAATGTATAAAGAAAACTTACAGAAAACCTGGCTAAAATATCTTACAGGCCAGATTTCCAAACATTCAAAGAATGACTATTGAAAAAGAAAATCTGGGAATAGAAAGATAGAAGATTTTCTTCAATTTTGGGGGAGATGCTGTATAACCTTGCAACAAAACCAGATTTAAAATGTATGAAACATTTAAGCTGATCTCACAGATAATTACCTACCTCCATGTCTCCTATACATTGCAAAGCAAATCTAGCAAAGACATTCAACATGCTTTTAAAAGACTTTCAGCAAACTAGAGGTGGAAGAAAATTCCTCAACTTGATAAAATCTCAAAAGAACAATGGATTATTACAGAAAACACATATTAAAAATTCCTGTAAGAGCCAAAAATTGTCAAAAGAGGAAATCCAAATTGCCAATACATATAAGAACTTGTTATTAGCGTCACTAATAAAAAGATATATACAAATTTCATTCATGATAAAATATCATTTATAGTCATCCAGTTGAAAAAAATAGAGAAAGTTCTGGCAAATCAATTGAAATCCATGAGATATAGTCACATTTTAACAACAAAGCATATATATGTTTACTCATATTGTACTAAAGAGAAGGCAAACAACAGTAAAAAAATCAATTAAAAGAATGGATTTATCGTTAGATGAATAAAATGGGACAGCATATAGGAATGAAAACAAATCAAAGAGAATCACATGTACCAAGGAAGATAAGTATGTTTATATACCATCAAAACCATGAATTTTACTCTGTATCTTACAATATAATTATAAATAATAAACACAGTCTCTGAGATTAACAATCAATATCTAATAAAATAACAGTGTCTAATAAACCAAATGTTGACAGTTTTACATCATGATCCTGAAATACTCCATAATTCCACTCCTTTCAACACATGTAAGTTGCTCAAAGAGTACGCAATGGTATAGTTTAACTTTCAAAAGTCAAAATATAGCTTAAGTTTTTTCTTTAATTTTCTATGAGAAAAATGTGGTTGTATTTCTCTAGTATTAAATTTTTCTACTGAAAAAAATAAAAAAATAAAACAAAAAACATGACCTATGAGTCATGTAAAGACATGGAAGAGCCATGGGATATATTTTTAAGTGGAAAAAAAAAAGCCAATCTGAAAAGAGTACATACTGTATTATTTAATCTACATGACATTCTGGAAATAGAAAAAAAACAAAGAGAAAATGAAAAGATCACTAATTTCCAGGGGTTCTGGGGCAAGGAGGAGCAGGATGAATAGGTAGACCGCAGGGGAGTTTTGAGGAAATGAAATTATTCTGCATGATACGATGGATACATGAAGTTATGCATTGTCAAAACCCATAGAACTGCACAAGCAAAAGAGGGAATTCTAATGTAACCTGACAAGTTAGTGAATAACAATGTGTCAATATTGATTCTTCCATTGTAAAAAATTTACCACATTCATACAAGATGTTCAAACTAGAAGAAATTTTGTGTGAGATATAAAGATGTATATGGGAATAAGGGGAACTCTGCACAATATTTCCATAAATCTAAATTGCTGTAACAAACAATCTATTTAATTTTTAAAATCATAAATATAAAATATATTCTAAAGGGTAGACAAATGGACTGTTTTTATGGAATACCGTTTAATGGGAATTGGCATTTAAGAGATAGACATGTACTAAAATACTAATACTTATTTTTATAATTTTATCAACAGATATCAGTAAATACTATTTACCCTCATGAAGATTTTGGGTAGTCTTTAAATAATATCCAGATGGAGTGTATTTGAAGATGCTTTGAAATAAAATCTACAATTTCAACATTGAAAAAATATAATAAAATATCTAAAATTGATATGCCTGAGCTGTAGATGAAGAATAAGCCCACGCTTATTATTTATGCACACTTAAAACTCTATTACATCAACTAGAAAATGAGCAAGATACAGATATTTATAGATACTGTGCAGATGGCTTTCACATTCATTTTAAGATCATTTCATTCAACGTGCTCACTTGCTATCTTAGACTCCTTTCTATCTTGCTCCTTAAAGCTTTTTGAAATGTGACTAGCTTTGTTTCTTTTAAAAACTTGTGTCTATCTTTTCAGTAATAGGGTTCTTCCTTTATCACCTCAAAATCCTGAAGTAATGTTCTATTTTTATGTAGATACTATATATATTATATGTATATATATAATATATATGTACATGTGTGTGTGTATATATATATATATATAAAGTTTCACACACACATATACTGTTTGAATGACCTAAAAATAAATGAGAATTTATAAAGACTCTGCTTTGTCTTCATGCACCAATTGTCTCATGTCTAGTGTAATCACATTTTTATTTTTTAATGATTCCTTCTCTTCTATTTCTTTCCCTCCACATGCAGCATATTTCTCTCTTTTCAGACCCTTTATAAAGTCAGTTGTTTAGCCATTTTCTTACTATCACGTTCACTGATTGCATTACATATATATTCTATATATATTTGCTTGTCGCTAATCATTTAAAAGCCTTTATTAGCCTTTCATTTTACGTTTGTTTCAAATTAGAATAGAAGCATCACCATTTTCCATTTGCTGCCTTTCAATAGCACAGCATTTATTGTTGAAGTTAACAAGCAATATAAAATTAATAAAGATTTTATTTCTTCTCTTAGTGATTTGCTTTAGATTTTCCCTAGAAAAATCTCTCCTAAAGCTCTATATACTGACCAAATAATGAAGTAATTATTTTATTCATATGATTGTCATATTTAGATACATATAGCAATGCAGAACAGTGGTGAAGAATGACTACAATTTATTCCTTCAAAAAAGAAAAAAAAATAACCACAATAAAACCAGAGCTTTTGAGTTAATGTCTGCCTCTGCCACTTTCTCTTGCTTCCTCAGTCAAGTTACTTGTCTTAGTTTGCTTCAGATTCCCCATTATAGCAACAAATAACAGTATTTACATTTTGAGATATAAAATAAAAATAAAAATTAGGTTTATACATATTTTTAATTTATTTTTATTTATTTATTTATTTATTTTACTTTAAGTTCTGGGATACATGTGCACAAAGTACAGATTTGTTACATAGGTATGCATGTGCCATGGTGGTTTGCTGCACCTATCAACACGTCATCTAGGTTTGAAGCTCTGCATGCATTAAGTATTTATCCTAATGCTCTCCCTCCCCTTGCCCCCCACCCCCAAGAGGGCCTGGTGTGTGATGTTCCCCTCCCTGTGTCCATGTGGTCCTTCTGTTGTCATTGTTCAACTCCCATTTATGAGTGAGAACATGCAGTGTTTGCTTTTCTGTTCCTGTGTTGATTTGCTGAGAATGATGGCTTCCAGTTTCATTCATGTCCCTGCAAAGGACATGAATTCATTCTTTTTATGGCTGCATAGTATTCCATGGCATGTATGTGCCACATTTTCTTTACACAGTCTATCATTGATGGGTATTTGGGTTGGTTCCAGGTCTTTACTTCTGTCAATAGTGCTTCAATAAAGTGCTTCGCATATTGTCTATCATTGTAAAATTGCTCAATACATGTCTATTTTAAATCTATAGCTATCATTATTATCAAATGCATATTTTATGTGACACAGTATATTGCTTCCTATAATATGTAATATTCTCATTTGTTTTGCAGTATCCAGTTCAGGAGCTTAGATGACTTTTGTGCCCCTCTTTCCCACGAATATTTTGAGAAACACAAGTGAAACACATCCAGAGTTAAACTACCCAGGAATGTTGACTTCTGAGCAAGTAGTTTAGCCTTCATTAAAAAAATGTGAATTGTTGATTCAAGTTTATTGGGCTAATGCAAAGTTCTAAACCTGTGAAGACTAAATTTAGCTTCAAACAATAAGTGAAGTGTGTATTATCTTTTACTTTGTCCAAAAATTAAAATCTGTATGTAGTGAAGCCCGATTTGAAGTTTTAGAGCCCTGATTCTCCAGGCTGTAAGCTATCCATGACACTCTTATGAAAATAAGCATACAAATTCCAAAACTGTAAATCATTGCAACATAGCCATGCTAGAAATATAGAAATAATTATTTATTTTATTTTAATTTATTGACTTTGATCATTACAGACTTTATTCTTAATCCACTAACAAAGTAATAACATTTCTAATCCCCTGGTCTAATTTAGAACTGTGTCACCATCTGTTTTTTTTTTTTTTTTTGACCCAGGTTCTCACTCTGTCACCCAGGTTGGAGTGCAGTGACATGATCATAGCTAATGGTACATCCTGAACTTCTGGACTCCAGAGATCCTTCCATCTCAGCCTACCAAGTAGCTAGGACTATAGGTGTACACTCCTCTTTCTTTGTTTTGGTAGACAGGGCTTCAACACGTTGCTGTTTAACTACACTGCCAGCTGATCTCGAGCTCCTGGCCTCAAGGAATCTTCCCAGTTTAGCCTTCCAAAGTGCTGGGATTGCAGGCATGAGCCACCAAGCCTGGCCAGCCATCCTTTATAAGAATTTAATGGTTATTCTCTATGACAACTTTCCTAGGCATTCTCATACGTAGAAGACTCCTGTATTCAAATTATGTGGATAATATTTTTAAGTGCATTAGAAGTGTTATGATATTTTATTTTGACATTACAATTTTAAGTCATATTTTAATACTGGTCAGTATTAATAGTCTAGTAAAAATTTTAAAGTCAGTCATTTCTGCCACAATTTTGCATATCCACAACCTAGCCCTCATTTCTTTTTTTTTTTACTCCTATTTCTTTAATAACAACATAATTATTAAGTTATTCTTACAATAAATTTTTGAATTATCTTCTTCTCCCTTTCCAAAAAAAAAAAGTTAATCACTAAACCATCTGAGCCATCTACCGTAACCTCTCTATTTACCATTTTTTTCTGATCTACACCTAGAATACATGTTTCCCACGTCTATACCCCTGCAATGGAACTCTTGTTTCCCGGTCTGCTTTCACATCCTTCTTCCATATCACCAACAGTTCTTAGAATGACTCGGATAAATCATACTGATGACTATTTTAATGAAAAAAATCATTTAATTGGTTTAGAAGAACTCATATGCTTAATATGCCCAATGATTTAAATTTATGTTTATATCTTCTGTCACATTTATCAGCAATATCTTTACAAGCATTACTGGACTAACATAAGCTCTATTTAGTGCTATTGTTCAAAGTTATTTATATGGTCAAGCTCAAAGTCAATAAACAAGGAAGAGCATTGGGTGTTGATGCATAATATTACAAAGAAACTAGTATTGGGGCCTATAATTTATTTTAAAACATCTATAATTGCTAGACTGAATTGTGTCCCCAAATTCATATAGGCTGAAGTGCTAAACACCTATGCCATAGGATTTGGAGAAGTGACTTTTAAGAGGTAACTAAATTTAAATGAGGTCATGAGGGTGAGGACCTGCTATGACCTGAAGGTTTGTGTTTCCTCCAAAACTCATGTTGAATCCTAATCCCTAATGCAAGAGCATTCAAAAGTGAGGCCTTTTGGTGGTGATTAAGCCAGGAATGGATTAGTGCCTCATAAAAGTACTTGAGGGGAAAAAAATCATCCCTGCTGTTCCTTCTGTCATATGAAGATACAGCATTAATCAACTTCACAGGATGCATCAACAGGCCCCATCTTGGAAGCAGACAGCAGCCCTCACAGGACACTGAATCTGCTGGCACCCTGATCTTGAACCTCCTAGCCTCTAGAACAGTAGAAAATAGGAAAATAATGTTCTTTTCTTTACAAGTTACTCAGTCTTAGGTATTTTGTTACAGCAGCACGAATGCATTGAGAAAGACTATCATGATAGGATTGGGGACCTCATAAGAAAAGACATCAGATTGCTCTTCTGTCTTCTTTCTCTCTCTCTTCTCTCTCTCTCTCTCTCTCTCTCTCTCTCTCTCTCTCTCTCTCTCTCTCTCTCAGTCTGTCTCTCTCTTTATCTTCCTGTCTGTCTTTCTCTTCCTCGTGGACACAGTGAGAAGGTGAGGTTCTATACGCCTGGAAGAGAGCCCTCACCAGAACCATGCTGGCACTGTTATCTTGGAATTCCAGCCTTCAGAACTGTGAGGAAATACAATTCTGCTGTGTAAGCATTCAGCCTACTGTATTTTATTAGGAAGATGATAAAGAAACCCAACATTATTAAGGGACAGAATCAGCCCCAGCAACTGGATTTTTTAAAAATATAAAACAACAAAATATATAGTATAAAAATGTATATAGGCTCCTACTATCATTATACTGCTATTAATATCCTAATAATATGTAATCATTATTGAATAGTTACTCTATGGCAGACACTGTACTAATTAATGTTATTACATGTTTTATCTTTTCTACTCCTTACAACCTTCTGAGATAAAATAAGTGTTTTTGTTTACCCCATTTTACACATGAGGGATTTGAACACAAAGAAGTTAAGTAACTTGCCTAAAGAGATCAAACAGCTAGTAAATAGTAGAGCCAGGATTTAAATTCAGCCATTGGACTCATACCATCCCTCACATATTATTATTTCATTTGAGATGAATTCACATACTCCATCCTTTTACACAGAGCCATCCGAATGTACATATAACAGTTCAATGACCATATGAAAACACAGACTCTTATCGCATGTGGCTTTGAATCATCCAGTGTCCAACAGTTCTCCTTAGTCTTATTTTACCTTTTTCCTGGTGTGCTGTTCTATTTACTGTTCCAAAAACACAAGATTGTTCTTGCCTCAGTATCTGTTTTCTTTGCATTGAACACTTTCTCCAGTCATTTGTAAGCCTCTTCCTTTAAATGATATATATTCAAAGATTAATTTATTGAAATGAACATTTTAAATATTATAAAATATTAAAACCTTGATTTTCAAAGACACAATTGACCTAGAGATTTTGCCATTCTCTATGCTGTTGGCAAAACTTTATGGTTCTTCACAACACATACTACTATCTAGAATATTGTTTATTTATGTATCTCTGTCTCTCTCTCTACACTAAGGAGCAGTAATTGTGTGTGTGCTGTGTTGTTTAATGCCAGAAGCACTTGGAAAAGAGTAGAAATATAATAAATAATTTTTGAATAAATGAATGTAGGAGGAAAAAAGTGTGTTTTCTTTGTTTATTTTTATCCTCATTAAAATTTAAGTACCATGAGAGTAAGGGATTTTTACAGCTTATTTAATGTCAGGTGCCTATTCAGAAAAAAAAAAAAATGCCTAGTGTATATAGTATAAGTTGAATCAATATTTAATAACTAATTAAGAAATAAATACTGTATTTTTTGAGAAAAGGCAATGGAGAGAAGCGATTACTAGCACAAAGTAGAAACAGTATTTGAGTTCAGATCTGGTTCCATGCTATTTCCAGAATACAGTTTTGGGTAAAGGAAAATTTACCTTGGTGAAAAAAAGCCAAAAATAATAACATGTCTCAGAGACTATCACAGCGTCAAGATTTTTAAATTTTTTAATTGCCAGGTAACATTGTATGTATTTATTGTGTGCAGCATACTGTCTGAAGTATATAAATATATATAGTGGAATGAATAAATACAGCTGTTTCACAAATGCGTCAGCTCACATAGTTGTCATTTTTGTGGTAAGAACACTTAACATCCATTCACTTTGTTATCGTTTTTCAAGGATACATGATGTTGTCATAACGACTAGTAATATCTCTTACAGGCAGTGTTTTTGGAACAAGGCATTACCAACAGTAGCCATGAAAAGCTGCTAATGTTTAATGAAGCCTAAGAAAATAAAATGGGGGAAAATGTGAGTAGGTCGTTTTAGAAATCTGGTTGTTCTGTTGTATTGCACCAATTTATACATTCAGTTTAACAATTTATTGTTTATCAGGTCAGCCATCATCTGTGCTCCTACTGTTCTACTTACCATTAGTTTGTTTGTTTGTTTGTTTGTTTATTTTATGGAGTCTCGCTCTGTCACCCAGGCTGGAGTGCAGTGGCGCGATCTCCGCTCACTGCAAGTTCCCCGCCGGGTTCACGCCTTTCTCCAGCCTCAGTCTCCCGAGTAGTCGGGACTACAGGCGCCCGCCACCACCCCTGGGTAATTTTTTAAATATTTTTAGTAGAGACAGGGTTTCGCCGTGTTAGCCAGGATGGTCTCGATCTCCTGACCTCGTGATCTGCCTGCCTCGGCCTCCCAAAGTGCTGGAATTACAAGCGTGAGCCACCGCGCCCGGTTGTCTACTTACCATTTTCTTAATTCATTTTCTTTGTGAAATAATACTCTGGGCCAGGCACGGTGGCTCATGCCTGTAATCCCAGGACTTTGGGAGACCCAGGCAGGAAGACTGCTTGAGCCTAGGAGTTCAAGACTGGCCTGGGCCATATGGTGAGACATTAGTCTCTACAAAAAACAAAAAATAAGCCTAGCATGCCGAGCTGCACCTATAGTACCAGCTTCGTGGAAGGCTGAGGTAGGAGAATTGCTTGAGCCAGGGAGGTCAAGGCTGCAGTAAACCAAGGTCACACCACTGCACTCCAGACTGGGAGACACAGTGAGACTCTTGTCTCAATAAATATAAATAAACAAATAAATAAATGATACTTTAAATAGCAAATGCGTTTTTTAGTTTTACAAGAAGAAAAACACTTTCTTCTAAATTTAAGTCAATGTAGAGGAGAAAATTGTCTCCTCCCATAATCTTTAATATCAGCAGATGGTGGTATCTGAAGACCCCTGTCTTAGTCTGTTTGAGCTGCTCTAACAAAACTACCTTAAGCCAGTATTTATCTTACACCTTTTTATTTAAATAAACATATCGCAGTTCTGGACTCTGAAGATCCAAGAACAAGATGCAGGCAGATTTAATATCTGACGACAGCCCTCTTCCTGGTTCATGGCGACTTCTGACTGTGTCCTTACGTGGTGAAAGGGCAAAGGCAGCTCTCTGAACATCTTTTATACGTGCACTAATTCTATTTATGAGGACTCTACACTCAGGATCTAGTCACCTCCCAAAAGCCTCATCTTACATATCATCATCTTGATCATCAGGTTTCAACAAATAAATTTGGGGTGACACAAATATTCAGACCATAGTAAATCCTGATGGTACACATTCCCATGTCTTTAATTGCACCCGCCCCTCAATCCTGAGAAGTCTGACCTCTCCTCAGTGAAACATATTTAAAAATAATAAATAACTATTGATTTTTATTTGAAATACTATTTCAAATGATTTCTTCTACATTTTAGAACAGTTTTTCTGCTTTTTTAATGCTTTTTGATTTTTTTGAAAAGCGTACAACTTTTCTGGACGTCTTGGTACCACTATTACGGGATTCTGATAAGTTTTAGTCACTGTAAAAGATAGCGTTGAAATGAGACTAAAAAGAGAAGTGGGCATTTTGGGGGTAACTATCTTGCTAGGTCAAATACACACACCAACATACACACACATGTACACACAAACTATAAATCATAACTCTGATACCTAAAGAGTTCGTAAGGTGTGTATGTATAAATTGTATTCTATATTGAACATAGCCTGTTCTAAGTAAGTAATACCAAAAATAAGGGCCAAAAGGTGTCAGGGAAGAGACAGACCACTTCAGAGAGGATAGTCAAAGGAAGCTTCATGAAATATCACATTTTAGCTGTGATTTAAAAGATTCAATAATTCAAACAGAAGTATCAAATATATACCTAGTAAGTTTAAATAGATTTTTCTCAGTGTTCATTCAGTTCTGCTATGAGAACTTCAAAGGATCAATGCAATCTGACCCTCTATTATACAAATTTGAAACAAGAAGTGGTGTATGTATAAGGTTATTCATGTTCTGTCAACAATCGTGAAGAACCAAAGGAACTATACCATCTCAAGTAATATAAATAAGATAATTCTTCCTTCACATTTCATAATATCTATGCCTGTCCATATAGGAAAGGCATTGGTATACTGAAGTGTAAAACATATTTAAAGTCTATCAGTTGAGTAGTTTATTTGGAGATTAATATCAACATTGCATTGTCATCATTTGTTAAAACAAGTAAAATATTTAATTGTTGATTGGTTTCTGCCAAAAATTTAATACTGAAAGAAAATATTGAAACTGCCTTTATGTAAAAGAAGAATATAGAAATACATATACATGTATATTTATATTAAATACTGAAACACATATACTTGTATATTTATATTAAATATAGAAAAATGTATTTTGCTGAATATTGTTTCTACATTTTTATGTTGAGAAATAGAGAAATAATTGAATACCTCAGCAATGTTTTGAACCACTGTCAGAAGTGTTTTCTCATAATAATAAAAAGTGACTCAGAGGTAGGAGTGCAAATTATAATAATAAGTTCCTGTTCATCCTCATGAACACAAAACAATGGCCACAATACAGAAATGTTTGCTTAGGGAACATTTCATGGAAACAGTGTTCATTTAAATTCAACCAAAGGGACAATTTTGAGAAATTAACACAGGAAACCTATTTTTAAATTTCATGTAAAAATAAACTTGATATTTGCACATAATTTTTCTTGTGTGTTGCCAAATTAGAAGAAAAATGTTTTGTTGTGAAAATAATTGTACATTTTTAAATAAAATAAAAGATAAATTATTTGAATGTAACTACAACAATACAGTGTAAATATTTGTAGCAACAATAAATTACATGGTACTAAAGTCATATTCAAACTGACTTTGATTGCTTATGATTAATTGTAGATAAAGTTTAGAGTTTAGCTTGCCAATTACTTGGCAGAAGGAAAAGTGGAGGCTCACAGTAAGCATTTTCTGGCATCAAACTTTCTAGGATTCCCTTTTTTTAGAATTCATTAATTGTTCCTACCAGATTGTTTAGGCTAACAAGATTTCAATATCTACGGCACATAAAATCTACATTGGTATTTGCATCATTTTTCTTATGTTGAAAATCTTATTTATCTCAATGCTGTCTCTACAAAGGCTTGTATAAGGATGGTTAAGTTGCTAACAAGCTCAAATGTCCTCAAATAAGTGTTGTCGTTCATTTAATATACTTAAATAAAATCATCCCAGCATAATTTGTTATTTTTCCCTGATAATTTTCTTGTATTTCTACAAAGTTTTTTTTATTTCATATTATATCCAGTTAATTAAAAATATCACATTTCAAAATGAATTTAGAAAGATACAATTTTGACTATCTGTGAGATTGTTTTACTATAATCCAGCTCACTTCCTTGAGCAAAAAGGATTAAGTAGAATTACAATCTTAATATTTGATGGATCATTTGTTTCTGAAAATAAAAATGTTGAAAAGAATGAGAAACAACTAATACATACAACTACTATTAAAAAGAGACAAAAGAGAAATAAACTTTATCTGAATGGAATAATCCATGACACTGCTCTAGGTCTTTTCTATTTTTCCTTTGCTTTTTGTTTAACAAATGAATTAAGTAAGTGTACTTCCTCCTTCCTCCTTTTTTTAAAAAACATAGATTTCTGTGCATTACATAGCCTTAGATACAATGACCTTATATTTGCAATGAAGACAGACAAGCCTAGAAAATGTAAATGTTGTCCTCTAAAACATACATCTATTAGAGTTGTTAAGGATAAAGGTGTGTGGTTAACTATATTTTTTAATAATCCATTTCACCCACAGTGGATTTAGTCCTAGGTTGTCTTTCTTGAATTGGTTGATACAATTATTCCCACTATTTACTAATTACTTTCCTGATGCCATTCATCTAGGTAAACAATGCAAAAAGGTGAACATCCTCACTTTTATTGGAAATCACTTTTTTTATTTGCTTTGCCAATGGGTCATATAGAAACTGATAATGTGGTTTCAATGTTTGTCTTCTTGTGCAGCTTTATTGTTTATGGAGGAGTTGATATTCATATCAATCAACTCTGCAATACGTCTAGCATTAAGAATTTATTGTCAACAAACAATATTGCTTCATTTTTCTTCAAAGAATGACTGAACATGAATAAATGTAGTTGAACAAAGCAGATTAACAAGGCAATATGAACACCGAGCTATAATTGTGTGACTTAGATGAAAATAATACTTTATAAAATTAGAAAAAATGTAAGTATATAACTTCACTTCTCAATAACAATAACCTCAACCACTAACTCTTTGTATAGTATACAAATCCTTTTAGTGAATTCACAATAATAGACCATTATCAATTTTACCAAAATAAACCAACATCAATCAAATCAATTAGTAACTGAAATTTACTAGAAAATTCTAATTTGTTATAAAGTCAATCAATATCACACTTTTATGAAACTTATCTGTTATGACTGCTTGTTCTTTTTTCAATTTTCATAAAAATGATAGCTACATTTTATATTTTGAATGAAATTATAGACCTTAAATGGTGTTTAAACATTATTAATTTTAAATTGACTTCTTCTTGCAACTGATTAGTGGAAATGATATAAAACAACAAAAAATGTGTTTAGTAAATAACCACATAAAATAAGCTGCAATGATTTAAGAGAATTATGCTAGATTTTAGGAAAAATAGACTCAATGTTTTTAATTACTTGTATGTTGATGCCCCATCAATTTCATACCCCTTATGTTCAAGTCACCTTCAACTTTAAAAAGTTTTTACATGCTACTGTTTTTGACATTTATTAGCTTTTTAAATTACAAAAGTCTTTTACAACAGGCAGCATTGATTCAAGTAATATAGGAAACAATGATGTTGAAATATAATTTTAGATCATAGATGGATTTATAGTAAGTGTAGAGGAATAAAAATGACCAAACATTCTTTGTCACTACCCCTAGGGAAAGATGGGGGGTTTATCTCTCCATATATTGATGGTAGGCTGGTATTCACTATTTCAACTAATGGAATGCAAGGAACCAGCACTTTCCTTGAGTGTGGGTTCTGGTCCTTGCCCTTAGTAGACTTGACCACTTGCTTTCTCTTTCTTAAAATGCTTGCTCTTGAGATGTTCCCTTTCACAACCATAATACCAAGCTGTGAGAAGCACAGCACCTGTGTAAGTGATTCGATTGACAGTCCCATCTAGACCCAGCCACTGAGCACAACTGCTGGCCATGTGAGTGAGTCATCTTGGAAATGAATTTCCTAGCTCCCGGAGAAACTACCCTAACACCACATGGAGCACAGCAAAGAACTATCCAAATGACAAATTGTAAAAATTAAATAATTGTTTGCAGCCACAATATTTGATTTTAAAGTTTTTTAGTACTTTAAAAAATCTTCCAGTTTTTCTCAAAACTTATTATAGTAGATAGAGAAAAAAAAAAAAAAAATTCTGTAAGAATAGGGTGTAGGCCGGGCGCGGCGGCTCACTACTGTAATCCCAGCAGTTTGGGAGGCCGAGGCGGGCAGATCACAAGGTCAGGAGATCGAGACCATCCTGGCTAACACAGTGAAACCCCGTCTCTACGAAAAATACAAAAAAATCAGTGGGGCGCGGTGGCGGGCGTCTGTGGTCCCAGCTACTAGGGAGGCTGAGGCAGGAGAATGGCGTGGGCCTGGGAGGCGGAGCTTGCACTGAGCCGAGATCGCGCCACTGCACTCCAGCCTGGGAGACAGAGCGAGACTCCGACTCAAAAAAAAAGAAAAAAAAAAAAAAAAAAAAAAAAAAGAATAGGGTGTAACTCTTAGTTCTAAAGTCTTTTACTCCACTCCATCTGATACTATATTATTTTCTCCCTAAAATATGTTTTCAATGATACATACCTTTTAAAATTTTATTTTATTTTATTTTAAGTTCTGGGATATATGTGCAAGACATTCTGGTTTGTTACACAAGTAAACATGTGCCATGGTGGTTTGCTGCACCTATCAACCCATCACTTAGGTATTAAGCCCCTACATGCATTAGCTGTTTATCCTGATGGCCTCCTTCACCTCCCCCACCGGCCCCAGTGTGTGTTGTTCTCCTCCCTGTGTCCATATGTTTTCATCATTCTGTTCTCAAGTATAAGTTAGAATATGCGCTGCTTGTGTTTCTGTTCCTGTGTTAGTTTGGTGAGGATAATGGCTTCCAACTCCATCCATGTCTCTGCAAAGAACATGATCTTATACTTTTTATGGCTGCGTAGTATTCCATGGTTTGTGTACCACATTTTCTTTATCCAGTCTATCACTGATGGGCATTTGACTTGATTCCATGTCTTTGCTATTGTGACTAGTGCCGCAATGAATATACACTTGCAGATATATACTGTTCTTTAATTTTCATCCCTAATGTCTTTTTCCATTCTTTCTTCTTATACACATAAATTCTAACTTTGGAGGATAAGTAAAATACTAGCTTAGTATTTAATTTTAGACTTTAAAATATACAAATAAATGCAATAATGTACTAAATTTTAGCAGCAGTTAATTTTTGTACTGTCAAAATTTCCACAGCAACAAATGTACATTTGTTATGATCAATAATTCACTACATAGTAATTATTAAATTATTATTATAGTAAATTATTAAACCTTTATAATATTTGCTTTTGTCTTTTACACTGCTGGTGGGAATGTAAACTAGTACAACACTATTGGAAAACAGTATGGAGATTCCTTAAATAACTAAAAGTAGAACTACTATTTGACTCAGCAATCCCGCTACTGGGTATCTACCCAGAAGAAAATAAGTCATTGCATGAAAAAGACACTTCCACACACATGTTAATAGCAGCACAATTTATATGAACCAGCCTAAATGTCCATCTACTAACAAGTAGATAAAGAAAATGTGGCGGCCGGGCGCGGTGGCTCAAGCCTGTAATCCCAGCACTTTGGGAGGCCGAGACGGGTGGATCACGAGGTCAGGAGATCGAGACCATCCTGGCTAACACGGTGAAACCCCGTCTCTACTAAAAAATACAAAAAACTAGCCGGGCGAGGTGGTGGGCGCCTGTAGTCCCAGCTACTCGGGAGGCTGAGGCAGGAGAATGGCGTGAACCTGGGAGGCGGAGCTTGCAGTGAGCTGAGATCTGGCCACTGCACTCCAGCCTGGGCGATAGAGCGAGACTCTGTCTCAAAAAAAAAAAAAAAAAAGAAAAAAGAAAATGTGGCATATATACACCATGAAGTATTACGCAGCCATAAAAAGGAATGAGGTCATGACACCTGCAGCAACCTGGAAAGAATTAGAGATAATTATTCTAAACTAGGTAACTCAGGAATGAAAAATCAAACATCTTACGTTCTCACTTATAAGTGGGAGCTAAGCAATGAGGATGCAAAGGTATACGAATATTGGACTTTGGAGATGCAGGGAGAATCTGGGGTAGGGGGGCAAAGAATAAAATAATAAGTATTCAATACAGTGTACACTTCTTGGGTGATGCGTGGACCAAAATCTTAGTAATTGCCACTAAAGAACTTAGTCTACATAACTAAAAACCACCTTTACCCAAAAGATTGTTAAAATAAATAAATAAAAATAAATACCTAATTTATAGGAGACAAATAAAATTTAAACAATTTTTTCAAATACTTTCCAGTCAATATACCCATTGAAAAAGCAGAATTTTACTTAGTATATTGTTAGATCGACGTGTGTGCTTGATTTTGAGTTTGTTCCTCCTTTATGAGTCAATCAGTAGAATAATAATATTGATACTATGATGAGTTTTTATCTACTTTGTTATCTACTGAGCCGATAAAGAAGTAGATAAAGTGAGATGACTAGAATCTCTTTTTTATATCAAAACCATGCTCTCTTAGAACAACATATTTGATTTTCATGGAATAGAAAATTATTGTGAAATATAGATTTTGTTCAAATAAGGCACTGAACCACTAACTGCTAGAAACACATTATAATGTCTAAATAAATCGCCCACATTTAGTCACTTAAAGTATAATAATACAAGAAAAGTAATTTCAAAAAAATAAAATCTTTATTGTATATAATAAATAGACAAAAACCTTAGAGGAAGTATCTTTATACAGTATACAACCTACATAGCAATGCATAGGATTCCAGGGGAGTGGCCTGAGGTGAAAACTTATATCCTTAGTGTTAAGTAAATAAGTAGAATGTGCTCTTATTCTAAGCTTTAACTAATGCATAGCAAGAGGAGGTGGTATTTTAGTTGAGTTTAATTGAAGCAAATATTTCTTCTTAAAATAATCTCAAATGCAAGGCCCTGAGTAGATGAAGAAAAGAGGGCATGGTTTTGATATGAAAAAAGGATTCTGATAATCTCACTACAAAATAACAATACAAAATCAGAAACTCAGTCTCATAAGGTGACAAGTCTTAGCCATCAAATAGAGTAGGTGAAAAATGGTTACATTTTTTAAATCTCCGCTTAAAATCAGGATTTATCTTGAAGCTAAAAAGAGAGTTGGACTTACAAGTAGGAATCATATTGCCTGATTTTTAGGGTGGCAAAATCTTGCAGAAAAAATAATTCAGTTAATAATAATAATCAAGGAGATGTGACCCATTGGTAACATGTAATACATATTTTTGTTTAATTCCAAGCACATATAATCATTATAATTAACAGCTGATGTATGTTACACACAGGAATTGGCTAGGTTATTTCTCAACTTATATTTTTATAACCTTCCAACACATTTTCTTTTCCGGTCCTTCATATAATCTTGGGCAGCAAATTCCATAATTTTAAGCCACTGTCAAGCACATAAAACAAACAAAGTCGTATTAAACCTTCCATCTTGTGCTCAATTAAATAATCCCTCTCCTTTATTAGCATTAGTGCTATTGCCCCAAAGTAACTGTAGTGAGATGTAATGCGGTTGGTTCCTCCCCACTCCATTGGCCTATCTCATCTCTAGTGTGTTGGGAGCCAAGGGAAAAAAGAAAGCACCCTTTGCTGGAAAAAAAAAAAAAAAAAAAAAAAAGTCTTCCTTGTGGTAATCACTGGTTATATACACAAGACTGACCTCTGTCAGGTGCCCCCTGTGTGCCAGATGGCTTTGTGTACTACAAGTATAAAGTTTTCAGAGGATTGTGAAGGGGAGCTCTTTGCTGCAGAATCTCTCAGTGAAGAATGTCTGCTTTGATTCAATGCCTTCTTGCCCTTCTCTTCCTCTCTTAGCTCCAGTTGCAAAAGTACATCTCACAAGTTTTTTTTGGGGGGATGGAGAACATCTAAGAGCTCAAACACCATTGAATGCCATGTCATTCCTAGAAAATTTATTCATCCTTGCCAAACCAAATAGGAGGAATGCGTGACTCCCCACTTTTGAAATACATATCTTCTCTAATTTACCTCCTCAGACTTTTTGTTTTTTGTATACTCAGCCATCGTCATCAGTTTCTTTCACTTATCATTAACATAAGCAGTCTATAAGTCTGAGAGTGTGAGGCTGTCCTTTGTCCAGGCACTCCAATTTCTATAAATAACTACATTGAAGCTTCTTCATTGTGCTGGTATATCATTTTCAAATTCTTCCCCAGTTTTTCTTTTCTTTTTTTTTTTTTTTTTCTGCTTTTCAGTCAGGTGTGAGGAAATGGAGAAGTTGAATTGGTGGTTGGGAGACTACAGTTCAATTGTTTCCAACTCCCTTCAGAAAATGTGGCCCTTTGTTGTCTCTTCATGTTTAGCTTGTAGTCAGAATAGCCAGTATAAGTGCATTTAGAAGAGTCTCATACTGCATTTTCTTTTGTATTCTAATTATGTAATAAAGAATACTTAATTTCCAATACATTGGTTCTATGTCTTTAATCTGTATTTATCAATTGGCTAATGTAGTTTGAGAGCAACATGATATTCCCTTCTTTCATGAAGCCTGTGTTTCAGGGGTAGAAACAAAACCACAGCCAACACAACAACATATAAATGTATATTTATTTAACTGGATTAAATTATATGCTATGAACATATAGATGATGTAATAAAAGATAACTATGATTTAAGCAAAACACTCGATAGGGTTACCAGTAAAGACCTTCTGAAAGAGATAGCTGATTTGCGATCCAACAATTTGGGTAACCGGTTTTATAAAAATAAAAAGATGAAACATAAATGCAAATGCCCAGAAGTAGAAATCCTATTAATATATTGCAGGAAAGTAGAAGACTGAGATGCCAGAGGTTATGGTTTATGGTATGTGGAAGAGAATGAGTTGAGAAGGGATCAGATATGTGAAAAGACTTAGTAGTAATTGACCATGATAAAAAATTCAGATTTTATTTTAAATGCAAGACAAAGTCCTTGAAAAGTTTTAGGCAGAAGTATAAAATGTCAGCTTAGGTTTTGAAGAACAGAAAGGATTTTAACAGATAAAGGCAAAAGTAAGGAGGACTTAGGAGGAAAGGGATGATGACTAATGAAGCTAGGAGAGTAAACCAAAGAAAGAAAGAAAATGGATTACAGAATCATTTTGGAGTAAAAACAAATGTTTTTCAATGAGTTCGAACGCAGGATTAAAGGAAAGGGAAGCATCAAACACGAGTACTTAAATATTTTTATATTTTTAACTTGAACCTAAGTGTGAGGGTGGTGACATTTACATAGATAGAGATGGGCAGTCTAAGAAGAGATTTGTGGGGATATAGAAAAAAATAATAATAGTTTTCATGCGAACACAGTATATTTGATGTGTCCATGAAATATTCAAGTAGAGTAACATAACCCAAACAGATATTTAACTGCAACAGACACTGGTAAATGACATAAATTCCAATAAGAAGATGAAGCTAGAATTTTAAATGATTGACTAAAGGTCAACAGTAGTCTACCATGGGAGGGTGAGACCACTAAGGACTGAAGATATTGATTGTTCACACGCTCTTAGAATGTTTTCTTCCAAGAAACTCTCTAAGCACCTACAGGGAAGACTAGGGAAAGTGATGAGAACTCTTCCCCTAACCCCTAGCCTGGATGGGAAAGGAAAACAATATCCATTAAAGAAACTCCGCGTCTTACCTACCTTTCAGATGGAACAAAAGCCTACAGTGTAGATATGATATCTCCAATGTGGATATATTAGTCAATGTTCTCCAGAGAAACAGAATCAACATAAAGAATTGATTCACAAGTTTATGGCAGTTGAGAAATTCCAAGATCTGAAGTTAGGAAGCTGATTACTCAGAAGAACTTATTGTGTAGTTCCAGTCTGAGTCCAAAGGCTTTAGAACCAGGAGAATTGACAGTGTAAATTCCACTAGAAAAGCCAATAGTCTCAAGACCTAAGAAGAACTGATATTTTAGTTCTAGTTCAAAGACAAGAAAAGACTAAGGATCCATCTCAGTAGGCATGAAAATTTCCTCTAACTTAAAAGGTTAGCCTTTTTTTTTTTTTTTCTATCCAAGTCATCAACTGATTGGATGGCAGCCACTCACATCAGGAAGGGTACTTTGCTTTACTCAGTCTTCCAATCCAAATGTTAATAGTATCCAAAACCACTATCACAGGCACACTCAGAATAATGCTTCACCAAATATCTGATGGTTGTTTTTCCAAGCTTCATTTATTCTGGTGCTACTCCTTGAAGCACAAGAGATGAGTGAGGTGATGCAATGTACTGTAGTTCACTTTCCATTTTTTATATTTTAACACGAGTTATTATAAGAACAAACGCACTGGATAATTTTTTTTATTATTATACTTTAAGTTCTAGGGTACATGTGCACAACGTGTAGGTTTGTTACATATGTATACTTGTGCCATGTTGGTGTGCTGCACCCATCAACTCGTCAGCACCCATCAACTCGTCATTTACATCAGGTATAACTCCCAATGCATCCCTCCCCCCTACCCCCTCCCCATGATAGGCCCCGGTGTGTGATGTTCCCCTTCCAGAGTCCAAGTGATCTCATTGTTCAATTCCCACCTATGAGTGAGAACATGCGGTGTTTGGTTTTCTGTTCTTGCGATAGTTTGCTGAGAATGATGGTTTCCAGCTGCATCCATGTCCCTACAAAGGATACTAACTCATCCTTTTTTACGGCTGCATAGTATTCCATGGTGTATATGTGCCACATTTTCCTAATCCAGTCTGTCACTGATGTACATTTGGGTTGATTCCAAGTCTTTGCTATTGTGAATAGATGCACTGGATAATTATGGGCAGATTCAACAGTCTGCTCTTAGCAGAGATAGACAGCAAATGATATATCATATATTATCATGCTGATGCTTGTTTTCTCTTTTTGTAATTCAAAACTGTATCCCATTTAAAACTCCTATTTAAATCTTATACATGATAAAATTTTTGGCATGATATTGGGTATTTTATAAATCAAGTAATGATCAAACTGTTACAGTGAAGTTTGGGGATCCTCGGTTGTTGCCTACCTTGGGACAAAGATCTTGTCTAACTTGGGCCAAGAGACAATTAATCATGTATGCAAAGGGTTTATTAAGAAGCTAAGAGTACACTCCAAGAGAGGAGCAGGATGACCTGGTTGGAAAACAGCTACAAACTGGCTCAGCTGGAAAAATAGCATTAGCAGGGTTTATTTAAAAAGACAGTACCTCTTAAAGACCAATCAGAGCAGGCTAGTCGACAGAGAGAATGAGCCAGCGGCAGCCCTGAGAGTTCCTGCATTGGTTTTTATGATGTTGGACTTTTTTCTTGAAGTTCTGCCTCTGTCTTAAGTCTCTGACTTCTTTCTTTGTCTAGTTTGTCTGTTTCTGCCCTAAGTCCCTGCCTAGTTTCCATCCAGGCTTGTGGGCCCCTGTCTTACCATTTGTTGGTTCACATGCGTAGGCCCGGTGTTCCATATGAATTCTACCTAATGACTGCCTTGCTCATTACCACCACCCCAAGTAGGTTTAATAGCAGCCAAATCTGCACTTACTGCACTTGTGTATCTCTTAGAAATTTTTCCTTTGCCCTCTTCCCTTAGTATCAGCATGTAGCTAGCTACATCCTAGCAAGTTAACTACGGAGTGAGCAATTACTGAGTGTCTTAGGGGCATTTATTTCTGCATAGGTATTTCCCCTTATCTCTGCTCATATGTAGCATGTATGATTTGGGTGGTCTCTGGCATATGAGATTCTGCAGACCCTTTTTTCAGGGGATCCCCCTCCTGCTCATATCTAGCTATCTGCCTACTTTAACAAAACTTTTTGGTTAATGCTAGTTTTTAAAATATAACAGAGTTACAGCTTTTTCAGTAGAAAACAAAGCTTTATCAGTAGAAAGTCTTTTGGACTTTGATTAGACTCACTTTAGCTTGAACATTAAACATGAAATAATTGTTTTGTTAAGACACACTGTTTGATTTTTGGTAAAGATCCATCTAGCATTGTTATGTAGAACTGTCTGGTGTTTATTAAACACTTAAATGTGGCTACAACTATTTTAAAAAGCTGAACTTTAAATGGTATTTGTTTTTAATTAATTTATATTTAAATGTAAGTAGCCACTTGTAGTTAATGGATACTGTACTGGACAGCACCAATTCATAGAGCACTACTAGAATGATAGAGGGCTCTATACTAGCTGGAGTGCTTTTGAGCCTAGGCCATGGTATATATCGTGTTATTCCTATTATTTAACTTAATTCTACCAATCTCATTAAAGTCCCTAAATAACATAATATTTATTGAGATCTGATTGACCAAAGTTAACTAACAATATGTATTCCTTCTAATTATGAGAAGAAAATACAATGAAAAATAAGAAATTTTATTCTATTGCGGTATACTATGCACCTTTAGTCTACATCTACATTGAGTGAAAAAATAAGAGAAAACCAACATTGTATTTATAATCTTTCATAAATATAAGACATGCTTAGACATTGTAAACAGTTTTAAATATTATATATTCTTTCTATGTAATGTTATCCTATATTGCCCTCAAGTGTTTAGTCTATTAACATGTGCATCTGTATTTTTGTACTTCTTAATCTGGGATATTAATGGCAAGTTTAAACATTTTTGGTTTATTATGTTTATTGACTGATTTCTATGTTCTAGTTTTCATCCAAATATTAAGTATTTTTATGAGAAAATGCATTTTCAAATTAAAATACATGGCTCAAATAAAAAATGAACAATCAATTCATCTACATAAAAACTACAAAAGTTCAAATTCATTTCCATTTTGCTTGCCAACATTTGGCAAGGACAGAGGATTGAAGGACAGGCCATATCTGGTAAGCTGAAACACAGAAAGCTATAAGAGTGTATGCAATAAACATGTGTCATCAGCTCTCTAAAAAGATCTCTTATAAGTGATGCTATACTGCTTTAAATCTTCCAAAAGTAGATCATAGTTAGAGTCAGTTGCCAACCACAAGTAGAGAAAGTTACCAATTTTGTCTATTGACCAGCAACCAGTTTTTTATTAAAATGTCATCTAGGAAAATATTAATTACATTTTTTTTTTTAATTTTGCTTTCTCCTCACTGTCTGAGCTAAAATTGTGTTCATAAGACATAGTTGTTAAATTCCCCAAATTTTGGATATTTAGGTATATATTTAATTTGTTAATTTTCTAATTAAATTCACATCTATTTAGTATTATACAATTATGATCTTATATGTGAGGAATATGGACTCTGAAACCATTTAACATATTGCTACTCAATTTTTTTATACCATATATTGTAAAAAGAGAAAGCATAAGTAATATTTCTTTTTAGATCTAATTAAAGAACATTGAGCTAACTTTTTAATTTCTGTTGAATAAAGGTAGAGCAGCTTTCTAAACACCTACCCTAAATTGTTCTGTATCAGCATATATTTTTTAAAGAGTTCTGAAGAAAACGCATCAATGGGCCTTCACTGTACTAGTTTGCTGTCTCCTCTGCCTTAGCAAAGCAAAGAAAAGAGCTAGAGAAACACATAACAATGTTTCTCCCTCAAGATAGTCTCAGTTAAGAAGTAGAGAGGGCACAATTGTTAATTTGTTCTGTACAAAGAATACGGAAACTCAAAATACATAGGAAGTATATTGGATCTTATCTATATAAATAAGCAATCAAATAAAATACAGGAAATTATAGATGTCAAACACTTGGCAACCCAAAATCATTACAGGAAATGCAAATCTATTAAAACAACAGATAAGTCTAAAGTTATTTCATTTAGCTAATAGAATCTGGAGAATGCTATAGTTTCTTTATTTACACTTACTTTTTTGGTAAATCATGTTTTTAAGCTGGTAAAAGTAAATTAGTTAAAAGATTAAGATACATAAAGAAAATTTTAAAATATAAATAGCAAACAGTTTTAGTGCTTAACTCTGCATTAGACATGATTTAGTTCTTTAAGTGAATCATTCAGTTAATCCAAAAAGATATATCAATGTGTTAGCTATTTTTACTATTCCCACTGTTTAGATTAGAAAATGGGGTCTAACGTGGTTAGAGAATTTGCAAAACATAACTCTAGTATCGTGGAAGTTCCTAAATTCAAATATAATCAGTGCGACTCTGGGTCCTCATTTCTTAAACAGTATTACACAGCTTCATGATCCTCTCCAAATTCCTGTGAACTCTATTAATCTCAGTTCTCTATTTCTTCTTCAAGAAACAGTTTGGTGAGTTTTTTTCTAACCTAATTCTCTTTGTCCCGTGTACACATTTGATAATTAATTTATTCAACACATATTTTTGGAATTAATTATGTAAGAGAATTTTGCTGATCACTGGATATAGAGAACTGAACTAAGCTGCCATTGTATCTGGCCCCAGGAAGCTGGAGAATAGTTGGATAATAGACAGTGAGTTGCATGAATATAAAAACTAAAAGAGTTACTGTTTCTATGATAAAGAAAATTAAAAGAACTTTGGAAACAAGAAGGTTAACTTGGTAAAATGAATGCAGCAAAATGTTAGAAGATGAATAAAAGATATAAGTTAAAAATCTATTTAAATGTTTGCTTTAAGATTGTTTTAAGTGTATCATTAATGACTAGTTGTACCCTATGATAGCTATACCTAGAAATCAACGTAAAACTCCATGGGTTTTGTTGATGGAAGTAAGATGATGTGGCACTGCTCAGCACATCTGTATTGAAAGGAAATGCCTTGACTGTTTATTAAGAAAATGCAAATGATTGTATATTTATATGATTTATATAAAATAAAATTTTAAATTATGGAATATTTTTCTTAAGAAACCAACTATGAAAGATATGAGATAAAGACAACATATACATTTTTATTTATCAATTATTTGTCAGGTAGAAATTATGCTTAGCGTATGTGTCAGGTATATATTTTTAGATAAAGTCAGATAATCTGCCTTTATCAACTTTTTTTTTTTTTAGATAGGATCTCACTCTGGTCCAGGCTGGAGTGCAGTGGTGTGCTCTCAGCTTACTTGTAGCCTCTCCCAGGTTCAAGCAATTCTCACTCATCAGCTGCCCAACTAGCTGAACTAGCTGGGACTACAGGCATGCACCACCACACACAGCTAATTTTTGTATTTTTTTGGTAGAGACAAGATTTCACCATTTTGGCCAGGCTGGTTTTAAACTCCTGACCTCAGGTGATCTGCCCACTTTGGCCTCCCAAAGTGCTGGGATTGCAGGCATGAGCCACTACTTTACCACATTTATTACAATTTTTGTCACTTGCAATATGATCAGTTTTACAAATGCTTAATATATATTTAGACAGAAATTTTATTTACTGAGACACAATATCTGGTGCTAATGCATTTTTCATTTTCCTGTGGTATATAGTTTTTAATTTTTTGAAAGCTTTTAATATTTATTTATTTTCCCTCAACATTATGAATTTTTTAGGATACATCTAGACAAGGTTATTCAAAAAAAAGATCTTTGTTGCTTCCTATGGTCCCATTGAAACTTGTATATTTTAATCTCATACTTTTCTTTTATTCTGAGAAAATAAATTTGATTCACTAAAATGCATGCACGCATGAACCTAAAATGTCTCAGATGCTGTTGTAGCATGTGGGATGTAACAATGAAAAACAGACTAAAAACCTTGCTTTCAAAAGAGGTTCGTTCCAGCCTTTATTTTTGACTTGATTGTGTTATTCTCTTCATTTTTCCCTTCTGTTAGTGAATAAATTATTTCAAGTAACTGATAGAAGGTAGTGGTTACCAAAATAATAATGAGAAATACATTTTCCATCTATGACTCTCTAAAATATACAAACATGTATATAAATATTTCGTCTTTCAATAATGAATACAAACAATGACTCAGGTACATCATAGGATGGAATATTATTCAACCCTAAAAATAAATGAGCTATTAAGCCATGAAAATATACACAGGAACTGTAAATGCATATTACTAATTGAAAGAAGTCAAACTGAAAGGCTACACCCTATGTTATTACAACTATTTGACAATCTGAAAGACACAACCATGGAGATAGTAAAAAGATGAGTGCTTGACAGTGAAACTGTTCTGTATTATGGTATCTTGGTAGGTACATTTCATGATACATTGTCAAAATCCATAGAATATACAAAAGTGGACCCTGTAGTAATCCATGGGTTTTGGTTGACAATAAAGTGTCAATTTTGGGTCACTGATTGTAACAAATGTACCACTCTTGTTGGGGACGTTGACAATGGGGAAGGTTTTGTGCGTGTGTTAGGTCTGAGGGTGTATGGGAACTCTCTGTGCTTTTTGCTCAATTTTGCTGTGAACATAAAACTGCCTTAAAATTAAAATGTATTAATTTCAAAAATATTCTGTGATCAGCAAAAGATAAAATAACTGCAAGCACAATGTAAATACTAAGTACAAATAGAATTATGGCTATTTGTTGTTTTTAGTATAGGTTGCTCTTTTAGGAAAGATTTTAGCACATGAAAGAAAAATAAAACATAATTTTTGAAAAATAAAAACAAAAGATAAGCAAGCTTGTTTTATTTTTTTTTCAAACTGCAAGTAAATCTTGAAGAAATTTAAGCATCTTTTAGATATATTGATGAGCACCCTGCTCTTGGGTGCTCTTGGGAGATAATTCTCCATGGGTATCTTGCATTTCTTCATGTCCTCTAAGGAATAAAAAGCCTTAGGTCCGGACAATCTTTTTAAGAATGTTTGTATAGCAAACAATCTTGGAAGATAGCAAGAGTGTCTTACATCACGGCAAGAGGAAGACGTGTTTTCTGATCAGGATAATGAAGATAATGTTTTCTATAAGGCAAAAAGAGCACGAGCAACCTCTTTATAAAAGATTCCTCAGCCGTGACACAAACCTACTGTGTGTCCAGCATCTAACTGGGCCACTCTGCATAATCCTGGATAATCTTCAGAGTGAAGGGGAGCCAGTGAAATCCTAAAACATGTACTGCCTACTGATTTGTGAGTTATAAAGTCATTTGTCTCTGACTCAGGAATCTTGGGTCTTCTTTCAGCATTTATAAAACGGTGGCAGGCTAGCAGGTAGCTTATAATTAGGGTAAAATTTCAGAGGTTTTACGGTTCTTGACTAAGATAGTATTACTCTTTTATTGTGTATAGTCTTACTACTTCTACCAGGTGATACTTGTGAGGTCAAGTCCTTCCATTACATCAAAACACAGTTGGGTAGCAGCATCTCCCATACATATGATAAGGGAGAGTAAGTGCTAGTTAAATTTTTCTACATTGCAGATATTGCACATTTCAACAGAGTTTCTCTTGCTTCTTTTGACATTCAACTATTTAATTTCCCTCTAATGAATATCCGTGTTTTGAAATCATAATTCAACCACAGTTTGTGATACACTGTTATGTATTCCTAGAGACATTATACAAATAATTATTATATAGTAGTTTGAAAATCTAATTGTTCAATCCTTTTCTTACATACAGGCAATATATTCCAAAATATAATATCAAAAATTTGTTTTGTTTTTATATAATTGAAATAATGCATTAGGCATGAATAAAAGAAAGGTTAATAGTTTAATTTGAAACTTTATAATGGTAATAAATAAAATTTAATTGCATCTATTTCATTATTAATAGCCTAGAATTTCATTCTTGATTTCATCATGTGGTATTGGTTAAATAAATTTAATTTCCTAAGAGATCAAATTACTGCTATGGGCATGCAATACCTGAATACTTCATATCATTATTTCTAATTTCACATCTACTGAATTTAATTAATGGTTTAGTTTAATTGATTTTATTTTCTAAACTACACAGGCTAACATTTCATTTTGTTAAATACTACTGCTTAAAAAGAAAAAGATAGTGATGAACTTCTAACATAGTGTCATATTGGTAAATACATTGGAAATTTAAAAAATTAATTTTCTCACTGATATTTTTAACAGTGGTCTCAGATAGCTTTATAAATTAAATAAATATTAAATAAATTATAAATTAAGAGTAAAAATCTGAAAATAAAGTTTACATAGACTTAGAATATAAAATATAATTCTCAGGAAAATTTTCACACAAGTTATAGGACTCAAAATATTAGTCAATTCAATCTGTTTTGACCCATCTTTAGCAAACTCCAGGCAGAATGTATCTATATTTTCCAGTAGCATGCACTGAGTGTTTTTTGAAAAAGCCACTCTTAATTAAACTAATATAATTTCTGAGTCAATGTTATCTATAATTTTCTCTATATTTTAACACATTTTGAAATCAAGTATAAATTAATTTTTAAGATAATATAAACAGTGCTGACTCTGGTACTAATCATACACACCTGCTATATAGTTACGTGTTTGAGTATACACATATACACATACTGGATTTACACATGTTATCTATATAGGTGTACACATGCATATGTTTGCTGAATAATTAAAAATACTTCTTAGGATACAATTAAATTTTATTACCATTATAAAGTTTCAAATTAAACTATTAACCTTTCTTTTATTCATGCCTAATGCATTACTTCCATTATATAAAAACAAAATAAATTATTGACATTATTCTTTCTATTACAACAAAGACGTCTTACCAATGTTTATATTATGTCATTTATTATAGTCTTTTGCAAATGTTATCTGCTTAACATTCAAATAACTGAATTGGGTATGTATTGTTATCACCAATTTATTGATGAGAAAATCAAGGTTCAGAGCTTAGTTATCTGATTTCTGATAGCAAGATATAGAAATAGCAGTGGATGCAAGAAAGAGCAATGTCTTTGCATACAGGATGATTAGTTCAAAAAGTATTTTGTATTAGGCTGTGCCAGGTGTCAAGAATATAATATATAAGTGCTTTAAGCCCTGTCTTACAGATTTATATGAAAACAAATTATTATGGTCTGCACATGTTCTCAATTATAAATGGAAGATTATCTATGAGTATGCAAAGGCATACAGAGTGATATAATGAACATTGGAGACTCAGAAGTGGGGAGGGTGGGAAGAGGTTGAGGGATGAAAAATTACATTCTTGGTTCTATGTATACCATTTGGGTGATGGGTACGCTAAAATTCCAGACCCCATCAATGTACAATTCATCCATGTAACCCCAAACCACTTGTATTCCTAAAGCTATTGAATTTCTTAAGCTAAAATAAATAAATGAATTAAAAGTTAAAGTGTAAAATGAATAAATAATAAAAGTAATTGTTATGATCTAGTAAAATGAACGATAAAACATGATAAATATACCTTTGCAAGGTAAATGGACATCAGCTTATTCTCAAATCTTAGAAAATACTTTCAAAAGTAACAATGATGTTTATGATTTCAACATTAGAAACTATAAATATTTATATGTAAATGGGTAGATAGTTAAATATAGACTGACCAATAGGACATAAAAGAAAGAAAAGAGAGATAAAAAGTGTTATTAGTTTTAAACTCATATTATAAATGACTGAATTTGCTAAATAATAAAAGTTTGTACAAAAATTCTGAAATGAAGCTTATTTAGTTTATCTTTCCTGATTTGGGAGGGAAATCAATGTTAGGGAGAGGCTCACAAAGATATGAATATAATGGTCACACTTTATGCTAAAACTATGACAGATAGCTTCCAAGCACACTGACATTTGCCCTAAACTTTTTTTTCTTTCATTTTTGATTTTCTGCAAATTTTTTTCAGAATGGATAGTCCCTTCAACAATCAATAATTGGAGTGACATAATAGCAAACAAACCCTTGAAAAAAACAGCAACATAAAACCAACAAGACAAAATAGAACAGCTTAGTGTGATGAAATAAATAGGTAACACTGGAAAGAACAAAGTTATAAAAACAGGTGAAAAATAAAGTTATAGAATAAATATAATTAACATAAGGAAAGAGATGCAATAGGATGCTTTAGCTACTTAAGTTGAAAATTATTTATTTAAAAAGTTTGCTTTTGTGAAAATAAAATCGATTCATATGAATTCTTTGTTGAAAAAAATTACCCAGGAATTTGTAAACTGGCAAAACAAAGGGATAATGTCTAGATAGAAACAAAAATATCTAAACACATAAATGCATAGATAGCTAATAAGTGACAGAGATGAAAAATAGGGGAAAAAAAAACCACTTACTTTTATGAAGAACAGACATTCAAAAAAATACTCCCACATACTTGGTGTTCCAAAAGAGAAAGAGACAGATAAATGAAATGTGCAACTGAAGAGTAAGTAAAATTTACTGAGTGAAGTCCATGTTCTCAGTTTGATAATACTCAAAAAGTGAATGAAAACTGAATTATTTTGAAAGTTTGCATTGAAGTATTTGCAAATTTTAATGTATATACAGCTTATAAAGAAATTGCAAAACTGACAAGTATAAAAATGGTAAGATGTATTAATATAGATGATTAATTATAAAAAATTAAATAATGATATCTTGTAGGTACAAAATAAATACAAAATACAATTAAGATGTAAATCAACGGTCACATATTTGGAATTGTAAAACACCTGGATTATTCTGAAGAGAAGTACAAATAAAAATAAACTTCAGATAATTATAATTTTAAAGGTTGTTGTAGTTTCAAGGGTAAATACTAAAAAAAAAAAAACATTTATTTTTTGAATCAGAATAAGAAAAATAATGCTGCGATTAAAAAGTATCTAAATGAATACAAGAACTGAAAGATATAGACGAGATAGAGCGATAAAAAAATAAAAATAATGCAAGATAAATTTCATCTATGTATATCTGTAATTAAAATAAAAATCAATTAAAGATTAAAGAGTGAGAAGAATGTATATTCTGTGGCTGTTAAGTAGAATATTCTGTAAAGGTTAGGTGAATTTGGTCTAGAGTTCAATTGGAGCCCAGCGTTTCTTTGTTGATACTCTTCCTCAATAATCTATCTAGTGCTGTCAGTGTGATGTTCAATCCCCTACTCTTATTCTATTGCTGTCTATCTCTTTCCTGCAACTAGTAGTATTTGTTTCATGAATCTGAGTGTTCTGGTGTTGGGTGCATATATATTTAAGATTATCATATCTTCTTGTGAATTGATTTATCATTATATGATAGTCTTCTTTTTTTCAACTTTTGTGGATTTAAACTCTGGTCTGATATCATGTCCAGAATTGCTTCCTTCTGGTCTCCCTGACTTTAAGAATGAAGCTGCGGACCCTCACCGTGAGTGTTACAGTTCTTAAAGTGGTGTGTTTGGAGTTTGTTCCTTCAGATGTTCAGATGTGTCTGGAGTTTCTTCCTTCTGGTGGGTTCATGGTCTCGCTGGCTTCAGGAGTGAAGCCACAGATCTTCGCAGTGAGTGTTACAGCTCTTAAAGCTGGGCATCTGGAATTGTTTGCTCCTCCTGGTGGGTTCATGGTCTTGCTCACTTCAGGAGTGAAGTTGCAGGATTTAGCCCCGCCCACATCCTGCTGATTGGTCCATTTTACAGAGCACTGATTGGTCCATTTTACAGAGTGCTGATTGGTGCATTTTTGCAGAGTGCTGACTGGTACATTTACAAACCTTTAGCTATGCACAGAGCACTGAATGGTGTGTTTAAAATCCTTTAGCTAGACAAAAATGTTCTCCCAGTCCCCACCTCACCCAGAAGCCCAGCCAGCTTCACCTCTCAGTATCAGTGTAGCTACTCTGTCTCAGTTTTGTTTCCCATTTGTGTGGAATGTCTTTTTCAATCCCTTTACCTGAGTATATAAATGTCATTACCAGTTAGGTGGGTTTATTTTTTATTTATTTATTTATTTTTTTGAGATGGGATCTCCCTCTGTCACCCAGGCTGGAGGGCAATGGCTCGATCTCTGCTCACTGCAACCTCCGCCTCCCAGGTTCAAGTGATTCTTTTGCCTCAGCCTCCTGAGTAGCTGGGATTACAGGCACGCACCACCACACCCAGCTAATTTTTTTGTTGTTGTTTTTAGTAGAGACTGTGTTTCAGCATGTTGGTCAGACTGGTCTCGAACTCCTGACCTTGTGATCCACCCACGTTGACCTCCCAAAGTGCTGGGATTACAGGTGTGAGCCACTGTGCCCGGCCAGGTGGGTTTCTTATAAGCAGCATATGGTTGAATATTTTTATTTATCCAATCTGCTTTTTTTCAATCCACTTATCCATTTTATATATTTTTTCTATTAGTGAAACATTTTATTTTCAAATAGATAACGTAGCAACATAGTGCAAAATCACAAACGAACAAAAGAGTACACAGTGAAAAGGTTTCCTTCCACTTCTGATTTCAGATCCCTATTTTTTTCCACTGGAAGCAACTAATGTAACTCATTTTGTGCCTGCCCTGCCAGATATATTTAGTGTTTATACAAGCAAACATGTACAAGTATTCTCTTCTCTCCTTTTTAAGTTTAATTTTATTTGTTATTCTTTTAAAGGGATTTTATTCTTTAAAACAGTTTTAGGTACATAGCAAAATTAATCAGTAGGTAGAGAGATATCTCATATAATCCCTGTCCTCTTGCATTCACAGCCTCCCCTACTATCAAAATCCCTCACTAGTCTGGTGCATTTTGTTACCATCAATGAACCAACACTGACACAATAACATTACCACCCAAAATCCATCATTTGAATTAGAGTTCACTCTTAGTGTTGTGTCTTCCGTGGATTTGGAGAAATATATAATGACACATATCCACCATTGTAGTAGTTTCACTGCCCTAAAAAGTCCCTGGTGCTCTGCCTACTCATCCATCTGCCCTTCTTAACCTCTGGCAACCACTGATCTTTACTGTCTCTATAGTTTTGCCTTTTACAGAATGTTGCACAGTAGGAATCACACAGTGCGTAGCCTTTTGAAGCAGAACATGTAGTCCATTTAAGTTCATTGTTAATAATGTTGATATGTGATGTTTTGTTCCACACATAATGTTAATTACCTAGTTGCTTCCTAGTCGCAGTTGTTTAACTGTTTTATAAGACGTGTGAATTTTATCTTATTATTTGTTTCTCTAATGGCGAATATTGGCCTTTTGTTTTCATATATGGAACTCCTTTGAGCAGTTCTTGTGGGACCAGTCTAAGGTTGATAAATTCCTTTAGCATTTCTTTATCTGGAAAATACTTTATCTCTGACTTATGAATCTTACTTTAACAGAATACAAACTGTTTAGATAACAATTTTATTTATTTATTTATTTATTTATTATTATTATTTTTTTAAAGAAGACTGAAAATGGGTACTGAATCTCTTCAGGTTTATAAGGTTTCTGCTGAAAAGTCTGCTGTCAATCTGATGGGATTTCCTTCAGAGGTAATTAAATTCTTTTTTCTTGCTGCTTTTAGGATTTCATCTTATTGCATATATTCCAGGTCTTCTCCGAACTTCTTGTGTCTTGATGTAAATCTGTAGCTTGCTAAAACTGTAGTAAACCAGGGAATGTTTCCTCAATTATTCCCTCAAATAGGTGTTTCAGATTTTTTAACTATTTATTTTTTCTTGTTTTCTCAGGAATATCTATGCCTCATATGATTGGATGCTTCACATAATACCATATTTCTCAAAAGCTTTATTTACTTTTTAAATTCTTTTGAAAATTTTTGTCAGACTGTGTTATTTCAAAAGACCTGTCAGGCTCTGAAATTCTTTCTTCTCCTTTGTCTAATTTATTGTTAAAATTTTCAGCATATTTTGTAATTCCTTTGATTTTTTTTTTTTTTTTTATTTCTGGAAGGTTATATTTTTATTTGTTTATTTTTGAGACAGGGTCTTGCTCTGTCACCCGGGCTGAAGTACAGGGTGCAATCATGACTCACGTACCTTCGACCTCCTGGGCTAACGTGGTTTTTCCACTGCTCGGACTAGCTAGGACTACACGCATGTGTTACCACACCTGGCTAATTTTTGTTTGTTTGTTTGTTGGTGGAGATGAAGTCTCACCATGTTGCCTAGGCTGATCTCGAACTCCTGGGTTCAAGTGATCTGCCCATCTTAGCTTCTCAAAGTGCTCATATTACAGACAGCAGTCACTGCACCTGACCATTTCTGGAATTATTATTTTTTTAAAATATTATCTATCTCTTTAGTAAATGTTTTATTCAAATGCTGAATTATTTTTCTGATGGATTGGTGTTCATTTTCAACTTTCTCTTGAATGTCATTGAGCTTCCTTACAATCTACATTTTGAATTTTTTATCTGGCATTTCAGAATTTTCATTTTGGTTAGGCTCCATTGTTGGTGAGATACTGTGGAGGTATCATAACATTATGTTTCCTCATACTGCCAGAATTTTTATGCTGGTTCATTCTCATGTGGAGAAATTGTTACTTCTTATTTTTAACCTTACTTTCATTTGAATGAAACATCGTTTCCTACCTTAAGATTGTGACTTTAATGTATATTATGGATTTGTTTTTTTTGTTTGTTTGTTTTTTTTTTTTTGTTTTTTTTTCGGCGTTGATTCTGGGTACTTATAGGGGGTCAAGGCCCTGTTTGAGTTCTTGGTAGACAATCTTTTTGAGGTGGCTTCTGCAAATGCTGGCTGCAGTAGTGATGTACTGGGTATATAATCATGCTCACAACCTTTTGTGGGACTGTAGTTTTGGAGTTCTCGGGATGCTTATCTCATTTGCAAGCACAGTGAACTTCTGTCAGCTGGTTTAGTATTGGGTTGTACAGTTCAACCTTTAGATCAGTAGGTGGTAATTATGCGTAAGAATCAGTTGAAGCAAAAGCAGCTGAATATGTTCTTGATCTTTGTTTAAAAAGAGGGGCTCTCTGTTGTCTCAGGTGATGGGTTAGTCGGTAGAATGCCTGGCTCGCTGCTCAGCTGTGGAGAGGGGAAAGAGCTAGGTGGAGCTGAACTTTTAGCTTGCCCTCAAACACCCAAATGATGAACACAAGGACCACGCTGATAAGAGTGGTTGGGGGAGCTTGTGGTGAAATGTGCTGAGGTCTCCTCTTTAGTGGAGGTGATTGGCTCCCCATCCTGTGATCTACCTCCCTATTACACTCTGTTCCCAGGCTATGATTCTCAGTTCAGACACTGTCATTTATTTCCAACTCACAATGTAGTTGAGGGCTGTGGAGAATGCTTTTCCCATAGCCCTCTATCAAAATGGCCTCAGGAAAGAACATCTTTCTATAGCACGGACAGATTTGAGGCTTGCCTGATCTTCACTGCTAAAATGCTGTTACTCCTTGTAGAGAGGGGTTGGGGCTGTTCTTGTTTAGTGGTAAAATACTAAATATTTTAAAGTGAATTAAACTTCCAAAATGAATCTCCTGGGGCAAGTTATTCAAATACATGAAGCTCCTAACATAAGACAAGTAGGGGAAAACCCCCAAAAAGACCTGTACACAAGCACAGGCGCAGTGGACACACCACCAGTGGAGGCACAGCCATGCCTAGTAGCCCTGGAAGGGCCATCCACAAGTGCACCCTCGCCAGCTTCTCAACAGGAACAGCCTCAGTCTCCCTCTCTATGCTTGTGCTGGAATAGTTGTCCTGTTCAGCCATTGAGGCAGAAACATATTCCTCCCCTGTAGAGCCCAGCACATCACCCACATGTCTGCTGGAATGGACACAGTCATCTTAAGCTCACAAATGAGAAGCTCTCAGGCACAGGAGAGTGGGGACTCTGGTTCCCTTTGTCCCACGGGTTACTCCCTTGGTGTGCCACATTCTCCCTTCCTCTAGGAGCAGCCCACCTCTAGGGTCAGACCCTTGGGAATCCCACTGCTTTACTGGCTCCCATCAGCCCTTTGTGGTTGCTGCATTCTGTGTGGGCGCTGGGATATGTTTGTAGGGGATCCAGTGATGTGCAGATACAAGGGCTGAAATTCCCTGTGCAGTATAGAGGTCCAGCAGAGAGGCATATCCAGTATGCTGCCTCCACCTCATCTTGGGGCAGGGTGAAGGGCGAGTGGCACTGCAGGAAATAGTAGCCTGGTTCTCTGTCCTCAAGCAGTTCCCAGATTGCTGCCCACACCAGTGCTTGGGCTTGTGAGAGTAGAGGGCCTTCCAGCAGTTCAGAAACCAACAGTCTGCCACAGGAGTGAGAGGAGCCAAAGACACCCCCACCTGTGCTTTCCATGGAGCACCAAATCCCTCAGAGTATAATCTCTGCCAGATTCTTGCTTCTGTATTTTTCTGTGTTCAAGTTTCTTCTTGTGGTTTTCTGACAGGCTCTAGAACTCTGCCCTCCATATACATATTGGAGTTATGATTATTAATCCATAACTTTTCTTTCTCTTTCTGAGAATAACTGGAATCCAATATCTATAGTCAGTCATAATGAAGAAAAACTTCAGAAATATACTTCTTAGTAACTCAACACCCAAGAGCAAATCATAATGTAAATTATAAAATATTTTTAATTTAAAAATATATACTACTTTGTAAAATGTTGCATTTTAGAGGAAAATGTAGAACCCTAAATTCTTATTTTATGAGGACAACAGATTAATATTTAAAATGTTTAAATGTAAAATATTAAAATGTTTTGAATTTATTTGAAGAACTTAGAAAAATCAACAGAAATAAAAGGAAATAACAAATACATGCATAGTGATTAAGAATACAGGGAAAGAAAAGTCAAGAAATATGGCTAAAACTTTGTTAGTTATTTTAGGAGCCATACAAGCAACAAAACTCTGGAGAAATGGCTTGATAAAAATAAGAGAAGAAACAAGTATGCAACCTCAGGAATCAAAATACGAAATAATTATACATCAGGTGTATCTATCTATCTATCTATCTATCTATCTATCTATCTATCTATCTATCTATAGAGAGAGATGGAGTCTCACTCTGTTGCCCAGGCTGGAGTGCAGTGGTGACACCTCGGCTTACTGCAAGCTCCGCCTCCTGGGTTCACGCCTTTCTCCTGCCTCAGCCTCCCAAGTAGCTGGGACTATAGGCACCTGCCACCACGCCTGGTAAATTTTTTGTGTTTTTTTAGTAAAGATGGGGCTTAACCGTGTTAACCAGGATGGTCTCGATCTCCTGACCTCGTGATTCACCTGCCTCGGCCTCTCAAATTGCTGGGATTACAGCCACCACACCCGGTCTTTTTTTTTTTTTTGTAAAGGATCAGATGGTAAATATTTTAGACTTTTGTCCTATATGGTTTGTTGCAACTAATCAATTCTATTGTTGTAGCATAAAATTGACAATATGTCAGTGAATGAGCATGACAGTGTTCCAGTAATACTTTATTTATAAATACTGTCTGGCTTATTGGCCACAATTTGTTGAGTATTGTTGTAGATAATACAAATATCAATAAGGTAAATTGGTGTAATATGAAAACTTAATTCAATAAGCTTGGAAATCTATGTAAAATGTGTACAGTTACTTGAAACATACATCCAAAAGTAACCTAAAGTGAAAAACAAAATCTGAATTGTGTTACAACAAATGCATTTAATCAGTAGTCAGAAACCATCTCACAAAGATAATTTCAAGCCATGATGACTTTACTGGCAGGTTGTTTCAAACATGAAACAAAACAATAATTCCAATCTTACCTACAATTCTTTCTGAGCATGAAACAGGAAAGAACATACTCTACTTCATTTTATTATGCTATTATTGACTCTGATATTGTAACCTGACCAGGATAGTAAAGGGAAAGTAATTTAAACACCAATGTAATTTATGAAAATAATGAAGGAAAACTTTAAAAAAACTACCATGCAGAAATAAGCAATGCATTAAAATGTAAGACATTGTGGCCAATGTTTATTCTAAGAAACCCTGGAAAGCAATAACAGCCTCATATAAAGGTATCAATTAAGATGATATACCACAACAAATAGCTTAACAATATCATAAGCATATTTAATTTTATTTTCTAAAAAAAATCATACATTTTAACAACAGGAAATTAAAAGAGAACCTAGTTTAACTGACAACAAGTGGTTTCAAAAATTCTATTGAAATTATAACAGTTAACAATGAAATGTTAAAATATTTCCTTTGTGATTGGGAACAAAATAAACATAGATGGTGCAAGCAAATTTATTTATCCTTTTGCAGGTCTTACACACTAGGGTAGGATTGTAAATATTAAAAACATTAAGAATTATGAAAGATAAAACAAATTGCTATATTACAGATGATATTAAGTACACACAAAATTCAAAATGATTGTAAAATACATTTTACTAATGAATATGAGAATTTAGCAAGATGTCTTAACACAAACCTAATGAAATGCATTTCAAATAATTATAGAACTTTATTTAGATGTCTCAATGTGGCTCGCTCTCACAAACATAATATGTAGTGGCCATGATTAAGTCACAAAATAATATGCACAGTATAACTCAGTTTAAATAAAGTTCAAGTAAACATAGACATAACATTGACATAAATATATTCTCGAATTGAAAGGTCTTAATGAAATCACTTCTCCCCAAAATTAACCTTTGTCATTAGTGCATCCAAAGTAAAACCCAGTAAGAGTTGATTTAGATATTGACAAGCTAATTCTAGAATATATGTAAACTCTAAAAATATTAAAGTTCAGTTAATAATTTATTGAGGAAGAAAGAATAAATTACAGGAAATATCATAAGACAATGCAATATGGTATGAGCAAAGTAATAAATAATCAATGAAATGGAATAGGTAGACTACAGTAAGGAAAATATTTATAAGAACCCATGATATGTAAGAAAACTAGTATTATAGATCAATGGTGAAAAATAGCTTTGCCAATAAATTAGAGTGAGAAAACTGGTTATACAGTTTTATATATGGAAAATAATTAAAGTCATGCTTTACCTTATATAATACTTAACATTCAATTCCTTGGAGAATCAATATTTAAATGTGAAGCCAGGCAAAAATTACAGAAAACCCGACAGAAAAACAAAGAAAATGGCTTGCACATGTGCTTTATAAAATATACAATCTAAGTGTCCACCATACATATTTAGAATTCTTTTAACTTATTTTTAACACAAAAATGCAAATGAAAATGTTCTATATGTACATTATTACATATACAACAGATTGACTCAAACAAGTCTGACAAGAAAAGCTTTTGGTAAAGATATAGAGCAACAATAATTTCATATGTTTTCCTGGAAATGGAAATTATATCCACTTTAAAAAGAGGCTTGTATTACCCAGTAATATTGAAGATGACCACATATTCTGATCAAGAATTGACTTTCACTTCTAGGTTTATATGTACATGGTTGGCCATTAAGAAATGTGATCCCAAATATTTGCAGGCTCAGTTAAGTACTATAAACAATGCAAAAGTTCAACAATAGTAGAATGTGGTAGATTCATACAGTGGAATACTACACTTTAGAAAAAAAAATAGAGAACTTTATTTAGACATGTTAGAAAAAGAAATAGAGAACTTTATTTAGACGTGTTAATGTGGCTTACTCTCACAAATGTAATATGCAGTGGTATGATTAAGGCACAAAAGGATATGTACAATATAATTCAGTTTAAATAAAGTTCAAGAACACAAAACAGTAAGTTGGGTTGTTAATAAAAGGTTTATTGGTCACTAAATCTATAAAGATAATAACAGAAATTATTTTAACACATCCTTCAATTATCTTTCATTTCTCCAGAAATTTGTTGAAACCTCTTGAACGCCTATGACCTTTCTCATTTTCTCCACTGTTTAATTTCCTTTTATACCTTGTTTAAAACTTTGAATAGACATATGAGAGATGAAGTCATTTTTCTAAATAAATTCAAAAATACTTTGCTTTAAAATATAAGTAGTGATTAAATTTCTAACAATTGAGCAATAGTTGAATGCTATAAATTTAGTTTTCATGAATATTTATCTCTTTGCATTTCTTCTCAACTTTCTCATATCCCTTCAAATGACAAAGTACTTAGAAATATTTGAGTCAAGTTAGATATATTTTTGAAGATATTATTTGCTTATTTATCTATGAAAAGTCAGCAACTTCCATGAAAATTAGGAAAGCAAATGTCTATAGCTCTATTCACTTCAATATTTAATTCACCTATATCTGAAATTTAAATGTCAGTGATCAGACTGACAGAAAGTGGCACTTTCTTTAGGTAACATAGCACTAAGTGGCAATACTTTAATATTGTCATGATTACATTTTTCAGATACACAATATATACTTTACCAAGAATCCTAGTCTATCATGTTCTACGGATGAACTGTCTTTAAACAAATTCACAATAAATAGCTGCGTAAGAGTTATCATTTTTATTTTATAGCATAAAATATATTTCAAATAGTTGTACAAATCAGATATGTTATAAAATAAACATCTTTCCTATTATCAGTGTTTTCCTTGGTTATGCTAGGAAATAAATTAGATTGAATTATCCAAAGTTGCTTACATAACATGGAATCTTGTGGAGGAAAATAGGCCGATGAAATTCAGGGATTATTCATTATGATCAAGGTGATTAGTACAAAAATCTCTGTGACTATTCTGTGCGGTGTCTTTTCTTTGACACTATTTTATAATCATTCTTATTTTTCACTTTCTGTAGATGAGTCCTTTCTTGCTTTGCCTCCGTTTAGGTACTTTTGAAATTATAAAAGTATGTAGTAAAAACATTTGCTCACACAAAACTATTCAGTTGGTATACTTAATTTTGTTAGGATAGATTTAGTCCAGGTATATTCTAATCGTTTCTTACTGAAAGTCCATCCTAGTCCCCTGATTATTACTTGAGTGTTCCATGATGGTTTTTCCTTCTTGTTAACAGGAAATAGTTTTGGTTTCTGCTAAAAATGGCAGTTGCCACAATTACGTGTGGGTTTTATGTCTAAGAAAATAACTATATTTCATATTTGGTGAATATCTTAGTTTTGCATTTAATTTGTTCAGCAGCATCAGTGCCATCACTATCATATTTTATAGTTTTTCCTAGGAGACTGATTTAGCAAAATGTATGTTGTTTAAATTTTTAGCATGTGTGTCCAATAAAATGACTTTATATATGTATTTTTTCTTGTTTGTTCAATTCTTTTCTAGTCAGAATTTCTTCTTTAGTTTCTCATATAATTGATTCAAAACTCCTAAGTGATGATCTCAGTAACCTTAGGTATTTCTTAATTCTCCATAATAAAGAAAGCATCTGATTCCAATTTCTTTTGGGAGGTTTATTAACTTTTAAGATAGCATGTATCACTCACATAATCTAACAATGCATTTTGCATACTAAAATGATGAAACATTCTTAATGAATTTAAATAGCTACTTTATCAGAAACAGGAGTCATAGGTTGGATTTTTATGTGAGTAGTAGAGCTAAGAATATTTGTAAAAGAGCTCTCCATGAAGGGCTCCAACAGGATGAAGTAAGACCACCTATCAAGCAAGTAAGATCAATCCCAAAATGAACTGTACATGACATTCTGCTCTAAGATCTTTTTGTCTTTTAACGTGATTTCAGAAAAGGCTAATTTTTGTAATGGACTATAATACTTGTTTTGTTACATAAGCTTTCAGTACTTTTTTCTTTTTTTTTATTTTAAAATTAATTTTTGAGCAGCATTCTTGACTTCAAGAAAGCTTCTGTCAGTTTCCTAAAGTACCGAAATAACATGTATTTTACACTGAAAATCGTGAGTTCCTTAACTCAAAGCTTTTCCTTGCTGTTTTTGTAACTATTTACCATACAATTACTTGTAAATGAAAGGTATAATATAAATATGCACTACCATAAAGCTAAATGTTTAAATATTTTTCACACTTCTGAAAAAAAGATAAAACTCTTGGTTTTTAAGAACATTGTATCTTTCATTTTATCTTTCTTTCTCATCCAAATATATTAATAACTATCCTTCTATTTGTTACACTCTTTTACTTAAAGGGACCAAAGTATAAATCAGGCAATTAATACACAAAACTTTATTCTGTCCCTTGCTTCTAGCACTACTTTATTCCAGTTTCCTCAGAGTTTATTATATAAATCAGGCAGATTTGTAAATACATATTTTACAGTCTACATTTATTTGATTATGAAAATGGAAACAGAATAAAATGTGAACAGATAATAAGCTTTACTTGTGTGTTTCTCCATCTTTTCTAGTTGATCAGGTATATGGATGGCATTTTAAATAATGTGTTAAATTTAGAGAACACATTAAATAGAACAAAAAATTGTGGGAAATAGGAAAGCCTTTCCATTAAGTGTTTAGATATAAAATGTTCTATTCTGTCACAAGTAAACCTAAAATGAGAGATTTTTTTGTTTAACTGAAAGAGCTAGAGAGTAATTAAAGGTAATTGGCATGTTATCATTCTTTAAAAGGTTCACTTTTCTGTTCTAAGAATACCGGGGAACAATTGAATAGATAAAAAGCAAGCTATAAATTGCCAGATAGATCTTTTGTATAATAATACATCTCCAAAGACAAAAGATATTTCAGACCCATAAAAAATAAGGGAAGTGTATTTGCCTAACCGGTCTCGCATCTTGCCTGACCACAATGAATTTCCATCAGATTTTAAATTCACAGAGTTATAAAATACCTTAATGTGTTAAGAGGGAATCAAAAGTGAATGCGCAGTAACCTTAGTTCCTTGAAGGAACTGGTTGGCAGACTTTAACATTAGGCTAGTAGAAACTAACAAATAAAACTCAAAGCAGAAAAATACTTTTCTTAAATAATTAATAATGGCAGATTGATACTGTTAATATTATTGATTCAATCTGGGAAGTCCTCCCTCTTGCCCTATCTCTATCCGGATCTTGCATACTTTTTTCAAAATAAGAACAATACAAACTCATTATTAAGTCATTTATTTACTACTCTATTCCACAATGAACTCTTTTGTAGACTTCTACCCCATCTATAACCAGTGCAGTGGTACTCCTCCCGCTCATATTTAGTTTCTCAGCTCAAGTAAGACTTCCTCAGAGATTTAATCTAATTAATATTAATCTAATTAAAATATAAACCCTTACCCATTTATTCTGTCCAAAGCAACATGTTTCCCCTCCCCTCTCCTTCCCTTCCCCTTGCCTTCACCTTCCTTCCCTTCCCCTTCCCTTCCACTTCCTTTCCTTCCCCTTCTTTCCCCTTGCCTTCCTTCCTCCCTTGTTTTACCTTTTTTTTTTTTTTTTTTTTTTTTTTTTTTTATTGTATGATTCCATTTATTGTGTATGAAATGTTCAAAAAAGACAAATCTATGGAGGCAGAAAGTGATTAGTGTTTGCTTGGGGCTGGGTTTTAGGAATGGGGACTGAATATAAATTGCACAAGGTTTCTGTTTAGGATAATGGACATATTCTAAAATTAGATTGTGGTGATGGTTGCACAGCTCCATAAATGCTAAAATTCATTATATTTTATGCTTTAGATGGGTGAATTTTATCATATGTAAATTATGTATTAATAAAGCTGTTAAAATGCAGTGGTTTTACCTTCTTTCTGTTTTTTTTCTAATACAAGGTTTGACTACTGGGGTAAAATTGTTAAAATGTAAAAAGAAGATAATTAAAAAATAAATAGTACCTAAGTGGTATGCTAAAATATATACAGAGCAAGATAATCTTTGTATCTTTGTATTTTATCCTTGGGTGCATTCTGGACCACCTTAATCTTTTTTTTTTTTTTTTTTCCCCCTAAAACAGAGTCTCTCTCTGTCACACAGACTGGAATGCAGTGGCACCATGATGGCTCACTACAGCCTCCATCTCCTAGGCTCAAGTGATTAATCTTAAATACTGCAATTATTGTTTCTATTTAATCACAAACATCAGCATGTCTTTTCTTTAGTTTTGGCACATGATTTCCACCTTTTATCCTCTCTCTCTCTCTCTCTCTCTCTCTCTCTCTCTCTCTCCCCCTCTCTCTCTTTCTCCATGCTTCATTATATTAGCTCCCGAGGCCATCACAACAAATTGACACAAACTAAATGACTTCAACAACAGCAATGTATTCTAAAACAGTTCTAGAGACTAGAAGTCCTAAATACAGTGGGGCCACACTCGCTCTGAGGTCCCTAGAGTGAATCCATTCTGTGGATCTTCCAGCTTCTGGAGGCTACCAGCATTCCTTTACTCATGGATGCACCACTCCAATCCCTGCTCCCTGGTCACATTGCCTCCTCTTCTGTGTGTCAAGTTTCCCTCTGACTCACTCTTGAAAGAACATTTGTCAGGCCAGGCTCAGTGGCTCATGCCTGTAATCCCAGCAATTTGGGAGGCCCACGGGGGCAGACGACTTGCGGTCAGGAGTTCGAGACTAGCCTGGCTAACATGGTGAAACCCTTCCTCTAATAAAAATACAGAAATTATCTGGGCATGATGGCAGGCACTTGTAATCCCAGCTCCCTGGGAGGCTGAGGCAGGAGAATTGCTTGAACCCGGGAGGCAGAAGTTGCAGTGAGCAGAGATCACACCACTGCACTCCAGCCTGGGAGAGCGAGACTCCATCTCAGAAAAAAAAAAAAAAAACAAACAAACAAAAAAAAAAACTCATGAGTATAATTCAGAATAAGCCCCTTCCCTTAAAGTCCTTAACTTAATCACAAGTTTTGTCTTATAAGGTAATATTCACTGCTTAACCTGTCATTATATTCAAAGATCCCAAGGATTAACGTGTCACATATCTTTTAGAAAAAACTATACAGCCTACTAAATTCGATGAGCCTTCATCTGCTGAGACTTAGCCAGAGTCAGATAAAAAGCTTTACAATATTCCACCCCTCTCTCTACAAGTGTTAAAAACAAGGAGAAAGAGTTTCTCTTAAAATTTTAAGTATTTTAAGTTCACTAAAAATAGAACAAAAGCAGAAACAATTTAGGTGTTTGTGGTTGTTGCTGTTTGTGTCTTTATTTTTTAAGATTCCACTTTGTATCACATACGCATGGTAAATTGTTCATTATCATATCTGCTCCTTTTTTTTTTATTTGAAGTAATTATATTCCATGGAAAATATTTAAATTCCCAGGCATTGTTAGTTGCAGAGCTCATAAAATGTTCAATGCTTCAGTGAGTTGCAAATTGAAAACAAATAAATTCTTGGAGAAAAACTTGACAGTATTCCATACACTTTGCTCTTGATTGATGTCATGTGGTGATGCCAATAAATGACTTTTTTCAAACAATTGAAACTATAACTGATTTGAGTATACGGAGGTGCAATGGTTCTTTCTTATAGATCTCATCTGTTGAGATGTTATGCACAGAATTTCAATCATCTTACCCTAAGATTTTTCAAAGGTGTGTAAGAATGAATAATAATATTATGATTCATTTTTATTTTTAGAATAAATAAAAATTATTTATTCTAAAAATAAGTTTTTATTTATTATTAATAAAATAACATGAGGATACATTTATTTATTACAATCATGAAAATATCTAGAATGTACCATTTTCTAGGTAGTAATCTAGTGCTTCATATATTTTTGTTTATTTAATCTTTATTTTTACAAAGTCGACAACTATATATATTATTTTAAGTTATTTATATTTTATAAAATATGACATTTTATAAAACATAAAATATATACTATTGAGTATTACATTCTAAAATACTATATTTTATAAAGTAGATGAATATATATAGTCATTATATAATGAGTAAACTGAGGCATATTGCTTCTATAAAAACCTCAAGATCACACATAAAATAAATGCTGCAGATAATGAGTCAAAATATCATACTAAGGATTTTGCTTCCAGAAGCTGCACTCTTAACTACTAGGCTCCAATGCCTCTTTTTATATAAATGGTATCATACAGTTTGTTCTCTTTTAAACTGGCTTCTATTAATTAGCATATTTGAGATTCATCTATTTTATAGTATGGATGAAAGTTTCATTTATTTTATTGCTGTGTAGTATTTCAAAATATGGATATATCAAAGCTTGCTTATTCATTTATCTGTTAATGAATATTTGGTTGTTATATGTTCTGAACTATTAGCCCCTGTCCTCCATAAAAAAAGTGCTGTGAATGTTTTGGTACAAGTTTTTATGTACATATACTTTCATTTCCCTACAAATTGATTGGCAGTCATGTGATAGATGCATACTTCATAACATTTTAAAAACTAACAAGCCTTTTTCCAGAGTCGTTGTACTAATTTCCATTACCACTGGCAGTGCATGTGTGTTGGTTATCCTCTATAGTTTTGCCAACACTTCGCATGGCCAGCCTTTTTAACTTTAGCCATTCTTTGTTCTTTTTCTTTCCTTTTTTTTTTTTTTTTTTTTTTTTTTTTTTTTTTTTTTTTTTTGAGACTAAGGTTCTCTCTTGATGCCCAGGCTGGAGTGCAATGGCGCCATCTCGGCTCACTGCAATCTCCACCTCCCAGGTTCAAACAATTCTCCTGCTTCCGCCTCCCAAGTGGCTGGGATTACAGGCGCGTGCCACCATGCCCAGCTAATTTTTATATTTTTAGTAGAGATGGGGTTTCACCGTGTTGATCAGGCTGGTCTCGATCTTTTGACCTCAGGTGATCCCCCCACCTTGACTTCCCAGAGTGCTGCGATTATAGGGGTGAGCCACCGCACCTGGCCTCTTTTTACATTTTGAGATGGGTTCTTGCTCTTTCATGCCGGCTGGAGCACATTGGCACAACCATAGTTGACTGAAGGCTCCACCTCCTGGGCCTAAGTGATTCTCCCACCTCAGCTTCCGAGTAGCTGGTATTACAGGCATGTGCCACCATGCCCAGCTAAATAGAGACACCATGACATGTCTCTTTTATTTGTAGAGACAGGATCTCACTATGTTGCCCAGGCTGCTCGCTAACTCCTGGGCTCAAGAAATCCTGCTGCCTTGGCCTTCCAAAGGGCTGGAATTACAGGCTTGAGCCACCGTGCCCAACCCATTCTTGACAGACAAAGATTAATTCCCTAATGACTAATGATATTGAGGATCTTTCCATGTATTTACTTTCTATCTACATATGTTCTTTAGAGAAATATTCATTTAAGTCATTTGCCTACTTTTATTGCAGGTCTCAGATTTATTACCAAGTTTTGAGAGTTCTTATATTTTCTGGACACAAAACACAATATGTTTTGCCAGACATATATTTTGCAAATATTGTCCTCATTAGTGTCTTATATTTCTATTTGTTTTACAGTGTTTTCTGAGGAACAGATGTTTTAAATTTTCATGAACTCCAGTTGCCAATTTCTACTTTGATGAAACATGGTGTTTGTATCATGTCTAAGTAGTGTTTACTAACCTGAGGTCAAAGACTTTTCTATGTTTTCTCCTATTTGTACTTTTTCTTTTTTTTTTTTTTTTTTTCACTTTGGTTTTACATTTCACATTTAGGCATATGATCTGTAGGAAATTAGTTTTTGTATAATGAGTTACATGTTAAAGTTCTGCTTTTTGCATATGAGCATCGAATTGTTCCAGCAGAATTTGTTGAAGGGCTATCCTTTATTCACTGAATTACCTTTGTATCTTCAGAGAACAGCAATTTACCAAAATTCTGTAGGCATATTTCTGAATTTTCTATCCTCTTCCAATGACCTTTCTGTCTATCTTTATGCCAGTATCACACTATTTTAATTACTGTAGGTATTTATTTAATTACTGTAAGCTTTGGTATTAGATTGTGCTAATCCCTCAAAATATTCTTATTTTTAAGAATTCTTTGGCTATTTTAGACTCTTTGCATTTCTACTTTTAATATTTGACTGCATTTTACATTTTAAAATTAGCGTGTAATTTTACTGCATTTCTGCATTTTATATTTTAAAATTAGTGTGTAAATTTCTATAAAATGCCTAATAATATTTTAATTGGAATTGTACTGAATCTATAATTAGGGATAATCACATTTTACCATGTAAATTTTCTAATCCATATGCATATTACATCTCTCCATTTATTTAGGTCTTCTTTAACTTTCTGCAGTATTTTGAGTTTTAGTGTACTAGACTCTCACATCATTTGATAGATTAGTTCCTAATTCTTCTACATTTTTGATGATACTATTAATAGTGCTTTTAATTTTTATTGTTCATTGCTGGTATATGGAAATATTAGTTTAATATGTTGCTTTTTTTTTCTTTTTTATGTTGCTAACTCACTTATTATAGCCAGCAGTGTTTTTGTAGATTTTGGTGGACTTGCTACATAGACATGCCATCTACAAATAAAACCAATTTATGTTTTCCTTTCCTTTCCTTTCTGGAATTATTTTGTTTATGTTTTTCGTCTATTGTACTTTGTAGAATATCTAGTGGCATGTTGAAACAAAGTGCTAAGAGTTAACGAACTCATCTTGTTCCTGAAATAGGGGGGGAATAAACTACTTTTTATTCATTAAGTATGATGCTAGCTATTGTTTCTACATAGATGTCCTTTATTAGATATTCTTGCATTTCTTCTAGACAGTATTTACATCTTGTTTTATTGATCCAATCTGTTGTTATATTGGTATATTTAGACCATTTATATGTAATGTGGTTATGTATATTTTTAGTTTAATTTTTCTTTTTTTGAGACAGAGTCTTGCTCTGTTGTCCAGGCTGGAGTGCAATGTCGTGATATTGGCTCACTACAACCTCTGCCTCCTAGGTTCAAGCCATTCTCCTGCCTCAGCCTTCCTAGTAGAAGCATTACAGGTGTCCGCCACCAGGCCTGGCTACTTTTTTGTATTTTTAGTAGAGACGGGGTTTCACTATGTTAGCCAGGCTGGTCTCAAACTCCTGACCTCGTGATCCGCCCACCTCAGCCTCCCAAAGTGCTGGGATTACAGGCATAAGCCTCCACACCCTGCTATTTTTAGTTTTAAACCTATCATTTTGCTTTTGCTTTCTATCTTTCCTGAAGGAATTCAGAACGAGATGCCCCCAAACATGCCACTTTGGCATATTGATTTTTTTGAGTTAAAGACAGTTGTAAAACAGCAGATGCGAGAAAAGCACTTTGATTTTCCTTTTTCTTAAAAGTAGGGGGTAAAATTTCTACATTAAAGCTGCCCTCTATACAAGAAGGAAAGTAACAGTCTCATCACCCAGGATGAGAAGTTGAGTCAAGGGAAACCTGTACTAACAGACCTTGTTAAACCAACCCTTATCCTGTTAATCACCTCTCCACCCAATTAACTACACTAGTTCCAGCTCCTTTGTCTTGTCATATTTCACAATTTACTACTCTGTATCTAATTCAGAGCATAGGTGATTATGTCATTGGGTCTTCCTTCCCTTAATGAATCTCTTATGCCACATAATACATATATTAAATAAATTTATATGCATTTTCCTGTTGATCTGTCTTACATCAATTTAATTCTCAGGCGTAGTAGAAGAAGATGGTAATACAATTTTGCTTCCCCTACCATCCCATCTGTTTTTTGCTTATTTTCCTTCTTGTTTTCCTTCTTTTCTATGAATTAAATATATTTTATGGTTTCATCTTCTCTCTTTTTTTACTTGGTAATTAAAGCTCTTTATATTGTTAATTTTAACAGTTGCTTTTGAGTTTGTAGTATACATCTTTAACTCATCACGTTCTACCTTCAAATCATAATATACTACTTTACATACAGTATAATGAAAGTAACAACATTTTCATTATTTTATCCTAACTGTTGTTCTGTTATTGTCATGTAATTTATTTTTATGTATGTTGCAAACTCATTATATATTATTATTCTTGTTTAATTTAGGGGTTAATAATGTTGTTTCCTTCTCTCTCTCTCTTTTTATTTTTGATGGAGTCTACCTCTGTCACCAGGTTGGAGTGCAGTGGTGCCATCTCGTCTCACTGCAACCTCCGCCTCCCGGGTTCAAGTAATTCTCCTGCCTCAGCCTCCCGAGTAGCTGAAATTACAGGCACGTACCACCACGCCCAGCTAGTGTTTGTATTTTTAGTAGATAGGGGGTTTCATCATGTTGCCCAGGATGGTCTCAATCTCCTGACCTCGTGATCCGCCCACCTCGGCCTCCCAAAGTGCTGGGATTACAGGCATGAACCACCAGAACTGGACATGCTTTTCTAAAAAGCTAAATATTTTAGGCTTGTGTGCCATTAGGCTCTGTTACAATGACTCAATTACACTTTTGTAATTCTATAGCACCCATTGATAATACATAAACAAATGAGCATGAATGTGTCTTAGTAAAAATTTGTTCACATAAACAGGCAGTCCAACCATGAAGCTATAGCTTGCTGACACCTTGTTTAAACAATCAATTGAATTCAAACAGAAATAAAAGGATCTTATATATTTAATCATGTTGACACCATTTCCAGTGCTTTTTATTCTTCTATGTAGATCCAAATATCCTTTTGATATTCTTTTCCTTCTGCCTGAAACATTTTCTTTAACTTTTTTTTTTTTTTTTTTATGGTGTTGTTTTACTGGTGATGATTTCTTTCAGCTTCTGAGTGCCTGAACAAAATCTTTATTTCACCTGCATCTTGAAAGATAGTTTCTCTGAGTCTACAATTTCTAGCTGACAATGTTTATCTTCCAGTACTTTAAAGATGTTGCTTCATTATCTTCTAATTTTCTTTGTTTCCAGTAAAATGTTTGCTGGCATTTTTTGTTCCTCTGTGCAAACTGTGTTTTTGCAATTGGCTGCTTTGAGAATTTTTATCACTAGTTTTGAGCAATTTTATTTTAGTGTATTTTGTGCTTGAAGTTAATTGATCTTTTTGCATATGTGGTTTCATTATTTACATTAGATTTTTTAAATTTTAGCTATAATTTATTCAAATATTTTTCTGCACTCATGTTTATAGAATTGCAATTATCTGCATATTATGCTGTTTAAAGTTGTTCAGTCACTCACACATGCTGTGTTCACTTTCTTTTCTTTCCAATATCAATATTTTTCTGTTTCATTTTAAATTCCTTCTGTTGCTGTATCTTCAAGTTTATAAATGTTTTCCTCTGCAAATTCTATTCTACTACTGATTGAACTAAGTATATTTCTTACTCATAGTTTTTGTTTTCATTCCTAGAAGTTGGATTTGGGTCTTTTATTATATTCCATATCTACTTTTAAATATATACATCTTAGATAAAATATCTTATTAATCTTGAATGGTAAATCCAATCTCTGTCAAATCTACGTGGATTTTGTTGATTCACTTTTCTCATTATGTCTTAGACTTTCCTGCTACATGACTTGACAGTTAATGTTTTGTTTGGTTACAGACATTGTTAGTTTCACATTGTTGGATGATGGGTTTTCTATAATTCTATAAATATTTTTGAAATGTTTTTCTTGTATAAAGTGAAGTTACTTGAAAATGGATCATTTTTATCTTCCTTTTTAGATTCATAAGCAGGACATGAGCCATACTTAATTGGTGGCTAATTATTCCCCACTATTGAGGCAAAAATTTTCCTTCTACTCTACCTATTTATTACCTTAAGAATATTTAGGTTGCCCAGTTTAACTGATGAAAATTGACACTGCTCCTGGCCCTGTCATAGTTTTGGATATTGTAATTATAATTTTTGTTGAATATTCTTTCTCTAGTTTTAGGTAGCTTAGTCACACAAAAATCACTTATTGATATCCAACTACAATTTTAGGGCGAACATCTAGAAGTCTCCAGACTTCTCTCTCTGTAAGCTTTTCCTTTACTTTATCCTTTACATTCAACAACTTTAGATTTTCTGGACTCTGAGATCCGCCTCCTAAATTCAGGGAGTCCAGGAGGCTTTACTTAGGATTCCCCTCTGCACTGTAACTTCAAAATCCTCTGAAGTCAGTAAGATAGGAAATCATACACTTCAGTTCATGTACTTCGTATCTTACAGATTGTGTGACCCTTGTTCCCAGATGACAAGTGTTTTGAAGACCAATTTTTGTGTGTATATTTATTTTTGCTTGTTTGGTGGCATCTAATGAGAAGATAAATCTGGTTCTTCTACTTTCCATCTTGGCCAGAAGTGGAAGTCTGTGATATTTTCTTCCAATTCCCAGGTAAATTGTGTTTTAATTATCCCTTTTAATATAAAAATATTTTCATTTCATAAAAGAAACAAGTATTTTTATGGATACTTTAAAGGGGCATAACACAGTATTAGAATCCTTTTTAAATAAAATGTCATTATTTTTAATAAAACCTTAAGAGATAGTGGGCTTCCTTCAGTTACGGGTCTTTATCAGCTTACTATATTTTCAGTATTAAAATCTAGGGTGCATTAAAAACACTGAATTTATACCTGAGAGGTAGAACATGAGTCAATTAGATAGCAAGAAATTTTGGTAACTCAACTAAAAAGAAAAGTTGATTTTTTTTTTTTTTTTTTTTTTTTTTTTTGAGACAGAGTCTTGCTCTGTCCCCCAGTCTGGAGTGCAGTGGTGCGACTTCTGCTCACTGCAAGCTCCACCTCGCCAGTTCAGGCCATTCTCCTCCCTCAGCCTCCCCAGCAGCTGGGACTACAGGCGCCCACCATCACGTCTGGCCAATTTTTTTGTATTTTTAGTAGAGACAGGTTTCACTGTGTTAGCTAGGATGGTCTCAATCTCTCAACCTCATGATCCGCCTGCCTCGGCCCACAAAGTGCTGGGATTACAGGCATGAGCCACCGCGCCTGGTCGAATTTTTAATGAACTCATGAGGAAATTTCTAAGAACACAATTTTATATGTATAAACATGTATATTAGTGTATAACTCTGATTCTACGCCAAATGTTGCAATCAAAAGTAATTTTGCCAACCTGAGCAACAAAGCAAGACCTAGACTCTACAAAATATATTACAACTTAACCAAGTGCTGTGGTGGGACCTTTGCTTCCAGCTACTTAGGAGACTCAGTTACGAGGAGCCTTTGAGCCCAGGAGTTTGAGGCTACAGTGAGTTATGATCATGCCCCTGCATTCCAGCCTGAACAACAGAATGAGACCCTATCTATTAAAAAACAAAGAAACAGGCCAGGCGCGGTGGCTCACGCCTGTAATCCCAACACTTTGGGAGGCCGAGACAGGCGGATCACAAGGTCAGGAGATCGAGACCACAGTGAAACCGCGTCTCTACTAAAAATACAAAAAATTCGCCCAGCGGTGGGCGCCTGTAGTCCCCGCTACTCCAGAGGCTGAGGCAGGAGAATGGCGTGAACCCGGGAGGCGGAGCTTGCAGTGAGCCGAGATCGCGCCACTGCACTCCAGCCTGGGCGGCAGAGCGAGACTCCGTCTCAAAAAAAAACAAACAAACAAAGAAACAAACAAACAAAGAAACAAACAAAAAAAAGTAATTTTACCTATTCCTTTCCTCCCTCCCTTAGGAGGTATTCAAATAATCTGATTAATTACAGAGTACTTACAGATAATCACAGTAACTGGACAATCATTCTGGTTAATTATTTTCAACTGGAGAAATTTTTGTATCCAGCTGTCTTTGCTAGGCAATCTGAGACAATTTTGCTCATATTCATGCTAAATTTAAAGATGAAACTATGACTCTAGTACTTTATGAAAATACTTTATTACACTGACAATCATCATGCTGAATATGAGTATAATTACAAATTCTATAATTTGTAATAAAACATAATATATGATAACTTGCCAACTTAAAAAAATTTTGGTCTGAATTTTTGTAACCTATACCCTATTTAATAATATTTTCCTTTATATAATGTCTTATGAAATACCATTCCAAAACTAGGAATTAATATGTATTGAACTCTTGGTGGTGTGTCTATGCATATCTATTTATTTGTTTCCCTCTCACTGAGAAGTGTTTCAAAATAAGCCTCTAAAGAGTTAGAAATATATTATTACCGACTGGGCATGGTGGCTCATGCCTGTAATCCCAGAACTTTGGGAGGCCGAGATGGGTGGATCACCTGAAGTCAGGAGTTTGAGACCATCCTGGCCAACATGGCGAAATCCTGTCTCTAGTAAAAATACAAAAATTAGCCGGGCGTAATGGTATGCACATGTGGTCCCAGCTACTCAGGAGGCTGAGGCACAAGAATCACTTGAACCTAGGAGGCAGAGGTGCCAGTGAGTCAAGATCATGCCACTGCACTCCAGCCGGGGGGAGAGAGTGAAACTTGATCTCAAAAAAATAATATATATATATATATATATCCTATACAATAACCTTGATTTTATTGTTTTGGTTATATGAAAACAAACAATGCAAGTACTTCTAATACACGGTAGAAAGTGACAGAAAATCATTTCAGGATATGCAGAGCTTAATTTAATAATACCAAATGAATAATTGTTTTTGACATTTTATATTAGAATACAATGTATTTTATGCTATATTAAATAATGTTAACATGTTTGTGTTTTTATTTATGACATTTATGCTTATTGGTTCAACATTGAATGATTCCTTCTTTGATAACATCAAAAATAAACATCTTGTCTCCCAGGTCCTAGTTGAATTCTGCTACTGAATTAAAGACATTTATTATTGGTCTATTTCCAGAAAAATATACATTTTAAAACTGGACTTTAGGGTAAAATTGGAATTCATTTAGAGGAGAACAAACAAATATATCCACATAAATAAATCACAAACAAACACTTCTGGAGTAGGGTAATGTTAAAAAAATGGAAAGGGATCAAAATTCCTTTGGAGGAGTTTTGTTTTTGAGATGAGCTTTGACCATGTAAGAGCTATGGATAACATTATTTTTTCATATTTTATTTTGACTTCTGTACTTCATCCTTGTTAATAATCATAAAATCCAACTGGACTTTGCCCTTTGTAGATCTATTTACTTAACATGTTTTTTAATAATGTCTGAGTAGAGACATTATTAAGTAACTTATCTCTGGATTATAAACTCAAAAATAATTAAAATACGTGATTTACTATATTTTATCTTATTTTGTGATTTTAATCATTCTGGAGAAGGAAATGTCATTCATAAAAATATGAATTACATTATAGTATATAACTTTTTAATTTTATTTTTGTAAGTTTTATTTAAATATGCACAAAAATGCACAGATCATAAATATAGAGGTTGAGGGGCGGAGCAAGATGGCCGAATAGGAACAGCTCCAGTCTCCAACTCCCAGCGCGAGCGACACAGAAGACCGGTGATTTCCGCATTTTCAACTGAGGTACTGGGGTCATCTCACTAGGGAGTGCCGGACAATCGGTGCTGGTCAGCTGCTGCAGCCTGACCAGCGAGAGCTGAAGCAGGGCGAGGCATCGCCTCACCTGGAAGCGCAAGGGGGAAGGGGATCCGTTTTCCTAGCCAGGGGAACTGAAACACACAACACCTGGAAAATCGGGTAACTCCCACCCCAATACTGCGCTGTAAGCATACAGGCACACCAGGAGAATATATCCCACACCTGGCCGGGAGGGTCCCACGCCCACGAAGCCTCCCTCACTGCTAACACAGCAGTCTGCCGCGATCTATCCGCAAGGCAGCAGCGAGGCTGGGGGAGGGGCGCCCGCCATTGCTGAGGCTTAAGTAGGTAAACAAAGCCGCTGGGAAGCTCGAACTGGGTGGAGCTCACAGCAGCTCAAGGAAGCCTGCCTGTCTCTGTAGTCTCCACCTCTGGGGACAGCGCACAGCTGAAGACCAACAGGGGAAGTAGCGGGAGCCGGTGCAGACGCGAACGACTCTGTCTGACAGCTTTGGGGAGAGCCGTGGATCTCCCAACGCGGAGGTTGAGATCTGAGAACGGACAGACTGCCTGCTCAGGTGTGTCTCTGACCCCTGAGTAGCCTAGCTGGGAGAAATCCCCCACTAGGGGCAGTCTGACACCCCACACCTCACAGGGTGGAGTACACCACTGAGAGGAAACTTCCAAAGGAAGAATCAGACAGGTACACTCGCTGTTCAGCAATATTCTATCTTCGGCAACCTCTGCTGCTGATACCCAGGCAAACAGGGTCTGGAGTGGACCTCAAGCAATCTCCAACAGACCAACAGACAGTCCTTCTGACTGTCAGAAGGAAAACTATCAAACAGGAAGGACACCTATACCAAAACCCCATCAGTACGTCACCACCATCAAAGACCAGAGACAGATAAAACCACAAAGATGGGGAAGAAGCAGGGCAGAAAAGCTGGAAATTCAAAAAATAAGAGCGCATCTCCCCCTGCGAAGGAGCGCAGCCCATCGCCAACAACGGATCAAAGCTGGTCAGAGAATGACTTGGACGAGAGGAGAGAAGAAGGCTTCAGTCCATCAAACTTATCAGAGCTAAAGGAGGAATTACGTACCCAGCGCAAAGAAACTAAAAATCTTGAAAAAAGAGTGGAAGAATTGACATCTAGACTAATTAATGCAGAGAAGATCATAAACGAAATGACAGAGATGAAAACCATGACACGAGAAATACGTGACAAATGCACAAGCTTCAGTAACCGACTCGATCAACTGGAAGAAAGAGTATCAGCGATTGAAGATCAAATGAATGAAATGAAGCGAGAAGAGAAACCAAAAGAAAAAAGAAGAAAAAGAAATGAGCAAAGCCTGCAAGAAGTATGTGATTACGTAAAAAGACCAAATCTACGTCTGATTGGGGTGCCTGAAAGTGAGGGGGAAAATGGAACCAAGTTGGAAAACACTCTTCAGGATATCATCCAGGAGAACTTCCCCAACCTAGTAGGACAGGCCAACATTCAAATTCAGGAAATACAGAGAACGCCACAAAGATACTCCTCCAGAAGAGCAACTCCAAGACACATCATTGCCAGATTCACCAAAGTTGAAATGAAGGAAAAAATCTTAAGGGCAGCCAGAGAGAAAGGTCGGGTTACCCACAAAGGGAAGCTCATCAGACTAACAGCAGATCTCTCGGCAGAAACTCTCCAAGCCAGAAGAGAGTGGGGGCCAATATTCAACGTTCTTAAAGAAAAGAATTTTCAACCCAGAATTTCATATCCAGCCAAACTAAGTTTCATAAGTGAAGGAGAAATAAAATCCTTTACAGATAAGCAAATGCTTAGAGATTTTGTCACCACCAGGCCTGCCTTACAAGAGACCCTGAAGGAAGCCCTAAACATGGAAAGGAACAACCGGTACCAGCCATCACAAAAACATGCCAAAACGTAAAGACCATCGAGGCTAGGAAGAAACTGCATCGACTAACGAGCAAAATAACCAGTTAATATCATAATGGCAGGATCAAGTTCACACATAACAATATTAACCTTAAATGTTAATGGACTAAATGCTCCAATTAAAAGACACAGACTGGCAAACTGGATAAAGAGTCAAGACCCATCAGTCTGCTGTATTCAGGAGACCCATCTCACATGCAGAGACATACATAGGCTCAAAATAAAGGGATGGAGGAAGATCTACCAAGCAAATGGAGAACAAAAAAAAGCAGGGGTTGCAATCCTTGTCTCTGATAAAACAGACTTTAAACCATCAAAGATCAAAAGAGACAAAGAAGGCCATTACATAATGGCAAAGGGATCAATTCAACAGGAAGAGCTAACTCTCCTAAATATATATGCACCCAATACAGGAGCACCCAGATTCATAAAGCAAGTCCTTAGAGACTTACAAAGAGACTTAGACTCCCATACAATAATAATGGGAGACTTCAACACTCCGCTGTCAACATTAGACAGATCAACGAGACAGAAAGTTAACAAGGATATCCAGGAATTGAACTCATCTCTGCACCAAGCGGACCTAATAGACATCTATAGAACTCTCCACCCCAAATCAACAGAATATACATTCTTCTCAGCACCACATCGCACTTATTCCAAAATTGACCACATAATTGGAAGTAAAGCACTCCTCAGCAAATGTAAAAGAACAGAAATTATAACAAACTGTCTCTCAGACCACAGTGCAATCAAACTACAACTCAGGACTAAGAAACTCAATCAAAACCGCTCATCTACATGGAAACTGAACAACCTGCTCCTGAATGACTACTGGGTACATAACGAAATGAAAGCGGAAATAAAGATGTTCTTTGAAACCAATGAGAACAAAGATACAACATACCAGAATCTCTGGGACACATTTAAAGCAGTGTGTAGAGGGAAATTTATAGCACTAAATGCCCACAAGAGAAAGCAGGAAAGATCTAAAATTGACACTCTAACATCACAATTAAAAGAACTAGAGAGGCAAGAGCAAACACATTCAAAAGCTAGCAGAAGGCAAGAAATAACTAAGATCAGAGCCGAACTGAAGGAGATAGAGACACAAAAAAACCCTCCAAAAAATCAATGAATCCAGGAGTTGGTTTTTTGAAAAGATCAACAAAATTGACAGACCGCTAGCAAGGCTAATAAAGAAGAAAAGAGAGAGGAATCAAATAGATGCAATAAAAAATGATAAAGGGGATATCACCTCCGACCCCACAGAAATACAAACTACCATCAGAGAATACTATAAATGCCTCTATGCAAATCAACTAGAAAATCTAGAAGAAATGGATAATTTCCTGGACACTTACACTCTCCCAAGGCTAAACCAGGAAGAAGTTGAATCCCTGAATAGACCAATAGCAGGCTCTGAAATTGAGGCAACAATTAATAGCCTACCCACCAAAAAAAGTCCAGGACCAGATGGATTCACAGCTGAATTCTACCAGAGGTACAAGGAGGAGCTGGTACCATTCCTTCTGAAACTATTCCAATCAATAGAAAAAGAGGGAATCCTCCCTAACTCATTTTATGAGGCCAACATCATCCTGATACCAAAGCCTGGCAGAGACACATCAAAAAAAGAGAATTTTAGACCAATATCCCTGATGAACATTGATGCAAAAATTCTCAATAAAATACTGGCAAACCGGATTCAGCAGCACATCAAAAAGCTTATCCACCATGATCAAGTGGGCTTCATCCCTGGGATGCAAGGCTGGTTCAACATTCGCAAATCAATAAACGTAATCCAGCATATAAACAGAACCAAAGACAAGAACCACATGATTGTCTCAATAGATGCAGAAAAGGCTTTTGACAAAATTCAACAGCCCTTCATGCTAAAAACGCTCAATAAATTCGGTATTGATGGAACGTACCTCAAAATAATAAGAGCTATTTATGACAAACCCACAGCTAATATCATACTGAATGGGCAAAAACTGGAAAAATTCCCTTTGAAAACTGGCACAAGACAGGGATGCCCTCTCTCACCACTCCTATTCAACATAGTCTTGGAAGTTCTGGCTAGGGCAATCAGGCAAGAGAAAGAAATCAAGGGTATCCAGTTAGGAAAAGAAGAAGTCAAATTGTCCCTGTTTGCAGATGACATGATTGTATATTTAGAAAACCCCATCGTCTCAGCCCAAAATCTCCTTAAGCTGATAAGCAACTTCAGCAAAGTCTCAGGATACAAAATTAATGTGCAAAAATCACAAGCATTCTTATACACCAGTAACAGACAAGCAGAGAGCCAAATCAGGAATGAACTTCCATTCACAATTGCTTCAAAGAGAATCAAATACCTAGGAATCCAGCTTACAAGGGATGTAAAGGACCTCTTCAAGGAGAACTACAAACCACTGCTCAGTGAAATAAAAGAGGACACAAACAAATGGAAGAACATACCATGCTCATGGATAGGAAGAATCAATATCGTGAAAATGGCCATACTCCCCAAGGTTATTTATAGATTCAATGCCATCCCCATCAAGCTACCAATGAGTTTCTTCACAGAATTGGAAAAAACTGCTTTAAAGTTCATATGGAACCAAAAAAGGGCCCGCATTGCCAAGACAATCCTAAGTCAAAAGGACAAAGCTGGAGGTGTCACGCTACCTGACTTCAAACTATACTACAAGGCTACAGTCACCAAAACAGCATGGTACTGGTACCAAAACAGAGATATAGGTCAATGGAACAGAACAGAGTCCTCAGAAATAATACCACACATCTACAGCCATCTGATCTTTGACAAACCTGAGAGAAACAAGAAATGGGGAAAGGATTCCCTATTTAATAAATGGTGCTGGGAAAATTGGCTAGCCATAAGTAGAAAGCTGAAACTGGATCCTTTCCTTACTCCTTATACAAAGATTAATTCAAGATGGATTAGAGACTTAAATGTTAGAACTAATACCATAAAAACCCTAGAAGAAAATCTAGGTAGTACCATTCAGGACATAGGCATGGGCAAGGATTTCATGTCTAAAACACCAAAAGCAACGGCAGCAAAAGCAAAAATTGACAAATGGGATCTAATTAAACTAAAGAGCTTTTGCACAGCAAAAGAAACTACCATCAGAGTGAACAGGCAACCTACAGAACGGGAGAACATTTTTGCAACCTACTCATCTGACAAAGGGCTAATATCCAGAATCTACAAAGAACTCAAACAAATATACGAGAAAAAAACAAACAACCCCATCAAAAAGTGGGGAAAGGATATGAACAGACATTTCTCAAAAGAAGATATTCATACAGCCAACAGGCACATGAAAAAATGCTCATCATCACTCGCCATCAGAGAAATGCAAATCAAAACCACAATGAGATACCATCTCACACCAGTTAGAATGGCAATCATTAAGAAGTCAGGAAACAACAGGTGTTGGAGAGGATGTGGAGAAATAGGAACACTTTTACACTGTTGGTGGGATTGTAAACTAGTTCAACCATTATGGAAAACAGTATGGCAATTCCTCAAGGATCTAGAACTAGATGTACCATATGACCCAGCCATCCCACTACTGGGTATATACCCAAAGGATTATAAATTATTCTACTACAAAGACACATGTACACGTATGTTTATTGCGGCACTATTCACAATAGCAAAGACTTGGAATCAACCCAAATGTCCATCTGTGACAGACTGGATTAAGAAAATGTGGCACATATATACCATGGAATACTATGCAGCCATAAAAAAGGATGAGTTTCCGTCCTTTGTAGGGACATGGATGCAGCTGGAAACCATCATTCTTAGCAAACTATCACAAGAAGAGAAAACCAAACACCGCATGTTCTCACTCATAGGTGGGAACTGAACAATGAGATCACTTGGACTCGGGAAGGGGAACATCACGCACTGGGGCCTATCATGGGGAGGGGGGAGGAGGGAGGGGGGAGGAGGGAGGGCTTGCATTGGGGAGTTATACAAGATATAAATGATGAATTGATGGGTGCTGACGAGTTGATGGGTGCAGCACACCAACATGGCATAAGTATACATATGTAACAAACCTGCACGTTATGCACATGTACCCTAGAACTTAAAGTATAATAAAAAATAAAAATAAAAAATAAATTAATTAATTAATTAAAAAAAAAAAAAAAAAAAAAGAAAGTAAGGCCTAAAAGCATAAAAACCCTAGAAGAAAACTTAGGGAATACCATTCAGGACATAGGCATGTTCAAGGACTTCATGCCTAAAACACCAAAAGCAATGGCAACACAAGCCAAAATTGACAAAAGGTATCTAATTAAACTAAAGAATTTCTGCACAGTAAAAGAAACTATCATCAGAGTGAACAGGCAACCTACAAAATGGGAAAAATTTTTTGCAATCTATCCATCTGACAAAGAGTTGATATCCAGAATCTACAAAGAACTTCAACAAATTTACAAGAAAAAAAAAAAAACATCAAAAAGTGTGCGAAGGATATGAACAGACACTTCTCAAAAGAAGACATTTATGACATTTATGCAGCCAATAAACATATGAAAAAAAGCTCGTCATCACTGGTCATTACAGAAATGCAAATCACAACCACAATGAGATACCATCTCACCAGGTAGAATGGCAATCATTAAAAAGTCGGGAAACAACAGATGCTGGAGAGGATGCGGAGAAATGGAACGCTTTTACACTGTTGGTGAGAGTATAAATTAGTTCAACCATTGTGGAAGACAGTGTGGAGATTACTCCAGGATCTGGAACTAGAAACACCATTTGACCCAGCAATCACATTACTGGGTATATAACCAAAGGATTATAAATCATTCTACTATAAAGACACATGCACACGTATGTTTAATGCAGCACTATTCACAATAGCAAAGCCTTGAAACCAACCCAAATGCCCATCAATGATAGACTGGATAAAGAAAATGTGGCACATATACACCATGGAATACTCTACAGCCATAAAAAATGGTGAGTTCATGTCCTTTGCAGGGACATGGATGAAACTGGAAACCATTATTCTCAGCAAACTAACCCAAGAATGGAAAACCAAATACTGCACATTCTCACTCATAAGTGGGAGTTGAACGAGAACACAGGGACACAGGGCGGGGAACATCACACACTGAGGCCTGTTGGGGGGTTGGTGGTTAGGGGAGGGATAGCATTAGGAGAAATACTTAATGTAGATGACTGGTTGATGGGTGCAGCAAACCACCATGGCATGTGTATACATATGTAACAAACCTGCACCTTCTGTACATGTACCCCAGAACTTAAAGTATAATTAAAAAAAAAAAAAAAGGTTTTTGGAAAAAAAAAATAAATAAATAAATAAATAAATAAATATAGAGGTTATAAAATTTTGCAAACAGAGCACACTCACATATTCAATATAAAGATCAATAAACATTAGCCAACACTCCAGACATCTCCTTTTTTCTGTATTCCACTCTCTATTATATTACCCTCTACTCTTGAGGGTAAACATATTCACTGCACTAGATGTATATTTTATGTTTCTAACTACTTTTGCTCAATATTATAATTGTAAGATTTATCTCTGTTGTTACCTGTTGTAGATGACTATTCATTCTCCCTGCTATATAGTGTTCCATTGCTTAAATATACCACAATGAATTAATCATTCTATCAGAAATAGACATTCAGATTTTTTTTTTAATATTTTAGCTGTTACAAACAGTACAGTGGTGAACAAGATAGTACATGTGTTTTGATAGTTATCTGTACATATGTATCTCAGTATATATTTAGGGTTGGAATTACATTTATTTAAGTGCAATTTACCTTGAAAGAAATGAAATGGGGAAAAGTATTTTATTTTTGATCTTATATTTATAATTTAAAATATACTTCCTTTCTTTGTGCTTCTACCTGATATTTGCCTTTAGCATAAAGAACTCCTTTTAATACTTCCGATGCAAATCTGTTGGTGACAAATCTTTTCAGCTTTCATACATCTGAAAAAAAATATTTAGGTTAAATTATAAATTATTTGTACTGGATATCAAATTCTAGTTTGATAACTATTATTTTTTTTCTTGAAACAGTTAATTTTTTTTAATTGAGATTTTATTTGTGAGGTTTCTCTAAAGAAGTCTGCCTTGCTTATCTCTGTTCCTGTCTTTTATCTACTGGCTGTTTTAAGTTTATCTCTTAAGTTTTCAGCCGTTTAATTCTGTTGTATATCATTTGCTTTTATTTTCCTTTTCCGATTATTTTGTTTATGTTTGCTGAGCTTTTTTGACCTTAATAATTTTCACAAAATTTGAAAAAAAAAATTAGCCATAATTTTTTCTGAATATTGTTCTGTCTCTTCCTTCTGAATTCATTCTTCTGAATTCCAAAACACTTATGTTAACTTGCTTGATATTTTCCCACAAGACACCAAGTGTCTGTTCATGACTTTTCCAAGATTTTTTTTCTCTATGTTCTTCAGGATGGAAAATTTCTATTGCTGGAACACTAAAAGCAATCAGTTAAAACAAGGCAGGAGAAGAGGAACAAAAGGAAAAATAACACACATAGAAGAAAGTAAAATAAAATAAATTATAGTGTTAAATGCAATAATAAAAACTACTACATTTAATTTAAATGAGCTAATTATGAGACAGACATTATGATTTGATTAAATAAAACGTGGTACAACCAATGCTAAGAAAGATGTACGGTAAGCATAAAAACCCAAATATATTAAAAGTAAAATTATAGCAAATGCTATAAGCTATAAACATAGGATATGATCCTAGGGTTATATTCACATTACAAAACACATTCTGGAAAACTAGTTGCTGTATAATGAGATATAAAGACACATTTTATAATAATATGGTGGTGTCATGAAGAATAAAAAACAATCCTAAATGTGTAAGTATCTCATAACAGAACTTCAAAATACGTCAAGGAAAATTGATATATAAGTAAACAAACATAGTTGTAGATTTTACTACTCTCTCAACTTTTGATAGAAAAGATAGAACAAAATCCGTATGGATATAGAAGGTTTTAAAAACACTGTCAAACAACTTGAAACGATTGACTTATATAGAACACTTACCGTCTACCAAATGCATATTTGCTGAAGTTCATAGGGATCTTTTACAGATACTGGGGCATTATATGAGTGTTAATAAGTTTTAGTGATTGCATTATATGGAGTAGGTCTTTTGCTCATAAGAGAATTAAATTAGAAGCAAATCATAAGATACACAGAAAATAATTAAGGAATTCTTAAGAAAAAAGGGAAAATACCAAAGAGTACTACGTTATTAACAGTAATCGAATTCTACAGCTAACACAAATGTTGATATGAAGACTCAAGATTCATACAATGACCATTTGTATCATGTTGGATCATATTTCAGATTTTTGATTTTATTCTGTTTCATACATAATTAATATTGCATTTGATTATTATAAGCTATTTTTTATTATACTTAATCAGAATTTTGCTTTTATTGCCTTGTAGGTATTTTCAATTTCTCACTTCTCTTCTCTTCTCCCATTATTTCATAGCTGACTTTTAATATCACACCCCTCTCTTTGAATGTTTTAATTTAGTGATTTGAAATTATGACATATTTTTCTATTCCTTCTAATTGCCCTCCTTCTCAATCTATAATTGTATACCTTTAGATTTTTTCTTAACTGGTTTGATAGTTTTGCTCCTATGCAAGTTATAGTAGTTACTGTTAAAATTTGACCAAACTGCCTATATTTTACCCACATCTAGATAATGCCTATAATCTTTGCCTGTCTTTATTTTATTTTTCTTTAACTTTTATTTCAAGTTCAGGGGTACATGTACAGGTTTGTTACCTAGGTAAACTCATGTCATGGAGCTTTGTTGTACAGATTATTTTATCATCCAGGTATTAAGCCTAGTACCCATTAGTTATTTTTCCTGATCCTTTCCTTCCTCTCACCTTCTACTCTCCAGTAAGCCTCAGGGTCTGTTGCTCCACTTTAGGTGTCCTTGTGCTCTCATAATTTATCTCTCACTTTTAAGTGAGAAAATGCAGTATTCGGTTTCCTGTTCCTGCATTAGTTTGCTGAAGATAATGGCTTTGAGCTCCATCCATATTCCTGCAGAGACATGATCTCATTTCTTTTCATGGCTGCATGGTATTCCATGGTGTATATGTACCACATTTCTTTATCCAGTCTGCCATTGATGGCCATTTAGGTTGATTTTCTATCTTTGCTATTGTGAATAGTGCTGCAATAAACATACACGTGCATGTGTCTTTATGATAGAATGATTTATATTCCCCTGTGTATATACCCAACAATGGGATTGCTGGGCTGAATGGTAGTCCTGCTTTTAGGTCTTTGAGGAATCACCATACTTTTTGCCACAATGGTTGAACTAGTTTACATTCCCACCAACAGTGTATAAGTGTCCTTTTTGCTCCAAAACCTCACAAACATCTGTTTTGTTTTTACTTTTTAATAGTGATTCTGACTGGTGTGAGATGATATCTCACTGTTGTTTTGATTTGCATCTCTCTAATACTCAGTGATATTGAGCTCTTTTTCATTTGCTTGTTGACTGCCTGTATGTCTTCTTTTGAAAAGTGTTTGTTCATGTTGTTTGCACACTTTTTAATGGGGATTTTTTTTTCTTGCAAATTTGTTTAAGTTCCTTATAGATGCTCGATATTCGATCTTTGTCAGATGCACAGTTTGCAAAAATGTTCATTCTGTAGGTTATTTACTTTGTTGATAAGTTATTTTGTTATGCAAAATCTCTAGTTTAATTAGATCCCACTTGTCAATTTTTGTTTTTGTTGTAATTGCTTTTGGCTTCTTCGTCATAAAATCTTTGCCCACTCCTATGACCAGAATGATATTGTCTGGGCTGTTTTCCAAGGTTTTTATAGCTTTGGGTTTTCTACTTAAGTCTTTAATCTATTTTGAGTTAATTCTTATATATGGTATAAGGAAAGTGTCCAGTTTCAATCTTCTGCATATGGTTAGCCAGTTATCCCAGCACTATTTATTTAACAGGAGATCGTTTCCCCATTGCTTATTTTTGCTATTTTATCAAAGATCAGATAGTTGTAGGTGTGCAGCCTTATTTTGGGGATCTCTGTTCTGTTTCATTGATCTAAATGTCTGTTTTTGTACCAGTACCATGCTGTTTTAGTTACTGTAGCCCTGTAGTATAGTTTGAAATCAGGTAGTGTGATACCTCCAGATTTTTTATGTTTTGTTTTGTTTAGTTTTGTTTTTTTGCTTAGGATCATCTTGTTTATTTGGTCTTTTTAAAATATCATTTACATTTTAATATAGTTTTTTTAAAATATATATTTCTGTGAAGAATGTCATTGGTACTTTCTTCAGGCTAATATCCTTGATAAACACCAGCACAAAAATTCTTAAGTTACTGGCAAATGGAACAACAGTATATCAAAAAACGTATCCACCTCAAGTTGGCTTTATCCTTATGATGCAAAGTTGGTTCAACATATGCAAATGAATAAATGTTATTTATCACATAAACAGAACTAAAGACAAAAACCACATAATTATCTCAACAGATGGAAAAAATGCTTTCAATAAAATTCAACACCCCGTCAGGTTAAAAACTCTCAATAAACTAGATATTGAATGAACCTCAAAATAATAAGAGCCATCTGTGACAAACCCATAGCCAGCATCATACTGAAGAGGCAAAAGCTGGAAGAATTTCCCTCAAAACCAGCATAAGAAAAGCATGCCCTCTCTCACCACTTCTGTTCAACATAGTTTTGAAAGTCCTTGCCAGAACAATTAGGCAAGAGAAAGAAATGAAGGGTACCCAAATAGGAAGAAAGGACGTCAAACTATCCCTGTTTGCAGATTACATGATCCTATATGTAGAAAACTTTATAGGCCTAAAAGCTTAAGGCCCAAAAGCTCCTGAAGCTGAAAAAACACTTTCGGCAGAGTCTCAGGATACAAAAACAACATACAAACATTACTAGCATTCCCATACACCAACAACAGTCAAGCGGAGAGCCAAATCAGGAATGCAATCTCAGTCACAATTCCTGCAAAAAGAATCAAATACCTAGGAATACAGCTAACTAGTGAGGTTAAAGAACTCTGTAAGAACTAAAAAATACCAAAGACATCAGAGATGATTAAACAAATGAAAAAAAGCATTCTATGCTCATGGATAGGAAGAATCAATATCATTAAAATGGCCATATAGTCCTTATTTTCAAGTATTCTATTGCTCTCTATGACTGATCCAAACTCCTGCCAGATATAATTCTAAAAATGTATTTGCTAATTTTATTATTTTATTTTTAGATTCTTAAATGCTTGGGAATTGAGAGATATGCAGCATTGTCTTTGCTTTGTCCACAAAATTAAATGCTTATTTGGGTATTTATGGGACACTATTTGTAAAAACATTTATTTCTTCAGACATTGATGGTCTTGTCCCAGTTATTAACAACATCTACATGCTTAAGAATAAATTTTCTTTTCTATGTCTTGTTCCATGGAAAATTACATTTCTATCCTCCTACTCTGGAAGTCTTTATGATTCTGTCCTAATCATTAGTACTCCATTGCTTCTTCAAGAGATGTCTATCAGTAGAATTTCTCCATTAATATAAGTTGATACTTTTATGAAAACTTTAAATCTCAAGTCTACAATATTTCTAGTTCTAAAACAATCTTTACATTAGTTATTTAATTATTTCCATCTTTATGTTTACTTTCCTTTTTTTTCTAGTATTTTCAACAACTTTATGTCAACAATTCTTTATCTTCACTTTACCTCTCTTTACCTTTCTTAATTTTTCCCTAGCCATTGGATTCAGAGAGAATTGTTCAACTCTTAAACTTCAAACTTGCTAGACCAATATTTAACCATGTCTATTGTTCTCTTCAGAGCGTCTCTTGAGTTTTTAATCCAAGAGCTATTATTAGTATTTTCTAAACTGCAACCTCTTTTTGAATGTCTCTGAAGATGCAAATTATACTTACTGTAATTACATTTGTTTCTTGTCTTAATTCTGATTCTCTGAAATTACTTCTTCTGTTTGCTAAGTTTTGTATCTTCTTTCTTGTTTTGCTTAAGAGTTTGGTGACAATATTTTACATGGGTGGTTTATCTGTTAATCATGCTTATCTCCAATGATTAGGAAAATAATAGCTATGAAGTAGGATGAAGTAACCTGCTATCTTGTGTTTTCACATTGCTGCTCCCTGTTCCTTCCTAGTTTTGTTAATTACCTGTGACTTTGCCCTGTTGATGTTAGATTCTAAGACTCACTTTGCCAAGCAAGCACTGCTTTGCTATTCCAAAGTGAAATTCTTTCGTACTTTGTCTGGAAAGCAGTCTCTGAATCTTTTATCTCATTGTTATTTCCCTCCTTTCATATTGTGTTTCTTCCTTTACCAATTTTAATGCAGCTTCCCCCTTTTGTCTGTAAGATCTTTTTCACTATCTCAAAAGCAAAACAAGCAAGCATTATCAGCAACAACAAATACAACAGAGAGCTTCATTGATATGGTTTGGCTGTGTCCCCACCTAAATCTCATCTTGGATTCCCATATGTTGTGGGAGGAACCTGGTGGGAAGTAATTGAATCATGGGGGTAGGCTTTTCCTGTGCTGTTTTCCTGATAGTGAATAAGTCTCATGAGGTCTGATGGTTATCATAAGGGGGAGTTTTCCTGCATAAGCTCTCTTTGCCTGCTGCCATTCATGTAAGATGTGACTTACTCCTCTTTGTCTTCCACCATAATTGTGAGGCTTCCGCAGATACATGAAACTGTAAGTCCAATTAAAACTTTTTTTCTTTTGTCAATTGCCCAGTCTTGGGTGTGTCTTTATGAGCAGCATTAAAACAGACTAAATACAGTAAATTGATATCAGTAGAGTGGGATGCTGCTGTAAAGATACCTGAAAATGTGGAAGCAACTTTGGAACTGGGTAACAGGTAGAGGTTGGAACAGCTTGAAGGGCTCAGAAGAAGACAGGAAAATGTAGGAAAGTTTGGAAATTCCTAGAGACGTTTTGAATGACTTTGACCAAAATGCTGATAATGATATGGACAGAGATCCAGGCTGATGTGGTCTCAGATGGAGTTGAGGGATTTGTTTGAAACTACAGCAAAGTTGACTCTTGTTATGTTTTAGCAAAGAGACTGGCAGCATGTTCCCCATTCCCTAAAGATCTGTGAAACTTAGAACTTCAGAGAGATTAGTGTGTCTGACAGAATAAATTTCTTAACAGCAAAGCACTGAAGAAGTGACTTGGGTGCTTTTAAAGGCATTCAGTTTATAAGGAAAGCAGAGCACAAAAGTTCAGAAAATTTGCAGCCTGACAATGTGATAGAAGAGAAAAACCCATTTTCTGGGAGAAATTTAAGCTTGCTGCAGAAATTTGCATAAGTAATGAGGAGCTGAATGTCAATCCCCAAGACAATGGTGAAAATGTCTCCTGGGCATGTCAGAGGTCTTCACAGCAGCCCTTCCCATCACAGTCCCAGAGGCCTAGAAGAAGACGGTTTCACTGGGCCCATGGTCCCTGTGCTGTGTGCAGTCTAGGGTCTTGGTGCCCTGCATCCCAGCTACTCCAGCTGTGACTAAAAGGGACCAAAGTATAGCTTAGGCTGTTGCTTCAGAGGGTGGAAGCCCCAAGCCTTGGCAGCTTCCATGTGATGTTGAGCCTGTGGGTTCACAGAAGTCAAGAATTGAGGTTTGGGAACATCTGCCTACATTTAAGAAGATATATGGAAACACCTGGATTCCCATGCAAAAGTTTGCTGCAAGGATGGGGCCCTCATGGACAACCTCTCCTACAGCAGTGAGGAAGGGAAATGTGTGATGGGAACACCCACACAGAGTCCCTACTGGGACACCGCCTGGTGGACCTGTGAGGAAAGGTCTTTTTTTTTTCTAAAAAAAAAAAAAAAAAAAAAAAAAAAAATCAATGCAATCTATAGTTTGTAACTTATTTACTACAATGAATTATATATTTATTTACTACAACTCCATAGTAAATTCTAGCAAACATTTTGAGAGAAATTCACAAGCTGTTTCTAAAAATTTGTTTGGAAAATTTATAGAACCTAGAATTTTGAGAAAAAAAAAATAGAGCCAATTTTCAGACATCTAAGAAAGCTGCAGTATCAAAACATGATAACACGAAAATAATAAGGATAAAGAGGGGTGCAAAATTAGACCTCCACCTATGCAGTAAATTCGTTGTTTACAAGGGCATGTAGATAATTCAGTGGGGAAAGTAAGTCTCTAACAAAAGCTTTTGAAATAAATGCATTCTCATATTAAAACAAATATATACATCAGTTCTTTATATACACAAAACTAATCCAGTATTTTTAATATAGGCATAAAAATGAAAAGTAAAATTCAGAAAGCTTTTAAAAGAAAAAAAATTAAAAATATCTGTGAACTATTATAATAGGAAAAATATTTTTGAGCAGAGAAATCACTATTATGAGTAAAAATGGATAAATTATAGATATTAATTAAAAATGTATCCTAATAAAACTGCAAAATGTAAGAAAATATAATTTTAAGCCATAGACTGTAATAAATTATTCCATATATACATGATAAAAAAATTGCATGTTCAAACTGCACAAAGTAATCTTGAGATCCACTAAATAGTTATAAGAATCTTCAACAGGTGTTTCACAAAATAAGAGATACAAACGGCTTATAAGAATGTGAAAAGATGCTCAATATTATTAGGTAAGGGGAAATGCAACCAAAATGCATTGAAATCAGAAGGATTAACATTTACAATGATAATACTAATATTGACAAATATGTGGGGAAACTAGAAATTGTGTCTATTTCTTGTGAGATTGTAAAATAGAACAACCAGTGGGGCGCAGTGGCTCACGCCTGTAATCCCAGCACTTTGGGGGATCCAGGCGGGCGGATCACGGGTCAGGAGATCCAGACCATCCTGGCTAACAAAGTGAAACTCAGTCTCCATTAAAAATACAAAAAATTAGCTGGGCGTGGTGGCGGGCACCTGTTGTCCCAGCTGGAGGCTGAGGCAGGAGAATGGCATGAACCTGGGAGGTGGAGTTTGCAGTGATCCCAGATCACGCCACTGCACTCCAGGCTGGGCGACAGAGCAAGACTCTGTCTCATAACAAACAAACAAACAACAACAACAACAAAAATGGAACAACTACTTTGAAAAATAATTCACTTCTCAATAAGGCCAACGTGTATCTACCCTATAGCACAGCAATTTCAATTCTACATTTCTAGAAATGTATCCAACAAAAATAAAAGCACATACTTACACAAAGACCTGTTTGAGAACACACCTAAGTGCTTTATTTGTAAAAGCTAATTCTGAAAGCAATCTGAATATTCACTAACAGAGTAATGAATAAGCAAACTCTGACAAATACATAGGCAACTCAGAAATATGAAGAAAAATAAATGATACAGACAAATATTTGGCTAAATCTCCAATACTTATTTTTGCTAAACAAAATATACCAGATACGCACTCACACACACACATCCTGTAGGAATTCTAATTATTGGAATTTGAAGATGAACAAAACTAATCAATCATGATAGAAATTATAAGGATTTAATACGGGTTGTTTGGTACACTGAGGCAGGAGAATCACTTGAACCCGGGAGGTGGAGGTTGCAGTGAGCTCACATTGTACCACTGCACTCTAGCCTGGGCAACAGGGTAAGACTCTGTCTTAGAACAAACAAACAAACAAAATAAATTATAAAGGCTTGCCTCTGAAGAAGAGAAGTTTGAATAAGCACAATAGTATTTTCTAGATTTAGTGTAGTTAGGTAAATACATCAATTTCTAAAAAGTATGAAACTACATTTTTGACACATGTTTATTATATTCAAAATATAGCACAGTAAAATAAGGTTAGGAAATGATTGCATGTTACTCTCTGAGAGGAAGAATGTTACATGTTGGTAGAATTAATAAAGTTACTCATTTCTTATAAGTAAAGATATATCTATTAACCCGTGTAGTTATATATAAGCTAAAAATAACCATTCAACTTTTATGGGCATAGTAGTCTGTGTCAACCATTTTTATATAAATCATAAACATTTAATTCTCATTCAAATAGCAAATATATTATCTCATGGCTATAAAGGTATAATAAATACAACTTTAAAAATTAGATTAATTTTTCTGTATATTCCCAGTACAGTGGTATTTCATTTTTTTCCCCAATAGAATAAATAGAAAAATACTCAAACTCTGGATAATATTTTGCATAAAATGAATTAGTTACACTTATTCAATTTGAATTATTCTAGTTCCCCAATTTTATATTCCAGAAAATATATGTTGACTGTATTTTTAATGTTTTTTTTATTAGAGAGGTTTGTTTATTGATATGTACATTACTTTTACTAATTCATTTTTAAGAAGGGTATGACTCTTCATTCAATTTTCTGAAGAGTTCCAAACCAAAACTTGTGGATTTCCAGTTGATCCGTTTATCACCTTGCCACCTCTAGCTTTTTTCTCTCTAATACAGCTATAGGAATAACATTTAACAATAAATGATTTGTGAAGTCAATTGAAAAATGTTCATACTATATTATTCAACTTGATAAAAATGCATTACATTTATGAATTTCTACAGATTTGTTAGTGCCTGGAATCTATAGGTAGAAACACCCATAAAAAAAGTCTTATGAGCTATATAACTTAGTGAAAAATCAGTAAGGCACACTAATGTTTGCATAGGATGACAATCTGGTCATCTTAATTTTTCTGAGAAAATAATCTCAAATGAAAGATCACTTCCCTAAAGCATTATTTGTTTTATATCAGATTTATTTCAGTTCAACCAACATTTATTGCATACTCCAGGTATTAGATATTGTGATTGGTCCTGGGAATGCTAAGATAAAAATTTCTCCTTTTCTAACCTTGAATTCACAAAGAGGTAGAAGCAAGAGAAGCATAAACATATAATTTCAATGCAATATGGTAAATAAAATGATAGTGGAACTTTTTCTGAGTTTTCAGATATCAATTATTTATTTATAAACAGTTCTTTAGAGGGTAATTTATTTTCTCTATAGACATCACCAAGATATACTTGCCTTGTATGGCAAAAATAAATTAATTTTAGCTTTGTACAGATATATCCTATTGAGTTACAAGGTGATGCTATCAAACACCATTGACAACAACAAATTCAGGATTTATTACTCTCTTTGTCTCTGTCTCTCCTTCTCTGTGTGTGTGTGTGTGTATATATATGCATATATACATATGTATATGTATATTACACACATATAGTTTATGATACTTGTGTATTTATATAATTTTATGTTTTAGAACAACATTAACAATTTTAAAAATAATGCATCTTTAATCCGAAGTCTGCGGTTGTAACACAACCTTATGACATCAGCATTAAAGAGGCTATTCAGGACACTTCCTCATATTGAAACTATTACCAATACTGAGTTAAATATTTTAAGACTACTTCATTATCTAGGAAGTTTGAGAAGTAAATTAACTCTTTGCTCAGAGTATTGTGATACCATATCTTTTCTTGTAAAATAAGATATTGTTTAATTATAAAATATTGTCAAATTTCTGAGAAACTGTTTATATAAGTGTCAGGAATATGTTTAGCCCTGGGAGCCATGTGTTACTTATCACTGTACAGATATTCTTGATGACACAACTGGATATGGTAGACGGCCTGATAGGATTAACTGCAAGTAAAGCAGAATAAATATTGAGGCCAGGCACAGTGGCTCACGCCTGTAATCCCAGCACTTTGAGAGTTCGAGGCGGGTGGATCACGAGGTTAGGCATGTAATACTGGCCTGACCAAGATGATGAAACCCTGTCTCTACTAAAAATACAAAAATTAGATGGGCATGGTGGCAGATTCCTGTAATCCCAGGCTGAGGCAGAGAATTGCTTGAACCCGGGAGGTGGAGGTGGAGGTTGCAGTGAGCCAAGATTATACCACTGCACTCCAGCCTGGAGGACAGAGTGAGACAACATCTCAAAACAAAACAAAATAAAACAAAAAACAAACAAAACAAACAACAACAAAAATTAAATTAACTGAATATTAAATGTGGCTTCTTTACCTTTACCAGAATTTCAGTCAAGGTCCTAATGGCCCCAATAATAGGTGCTGCGTTATCAAGCAGCTATATCAAGAGATTGTGATAATACTAATGAAACCCCTTTGCTCATCACTCATTTCCAAAACTTATATTTTCAAAGGGAATTTTGTACAGAGTTCCTAAAAACACGATCATGATGCCAGTGTGTTTGCCTCACTGATTGCTAAATGAAGGGGACTATAGTAAAGCACTCAAAGAATGTGATGTGCCTCTGGGGCAACTGAAGAATTGATACCTGCCTTATGCCTTTAAAACCTTCGAAGAGGAAGTTTGTCTGGAATGACTTAGGCAAATAGACTGGGTTGGATTAAGAATTGAATGTATACACAAAATTTGGTTTGATCAGATGAGAACACCAAATGTGGTAGCTAGATCACCGTGATTTATTAGATTTTTATTGGGTTGATTTTTCTTGAAAGGATCAAATCTAAGAGAAATGTTTGGAATGGCTAGATGATCCTAACAGAAGAAATCTTACATGTCTTTACTGCTGAACCTAAGGAGATGAGGGTAAGTGGCCAACTCAAAGAAACATGGACTATGTTGAAACATGGACTATAGTTGCAGTTTCCTAGTCATGCAGTTTTCAAGCGTTTGCCCCATGAAAGAAAAAAAATAAATAAAAGGTAGCCATTTCATCATTCAGAGGATACTTTTGCCCAGTGAAAACCACATGAGTTAGGTAATAGTTTTATGCTGGTCTCCCCCACTCACCATTGCTATACTGTAAGACTTCAAGATAGCACAGGAGGTATGAAAATTTAACAGCACATAAAAAAATAGTGAAAATTATATCCCCACACTTCATTGCCATTACTAAGGATAAGGCAGGACTGAGCTTGGAATACAGCAAAGCCTAGAAATTAATAAGAGATAATATCTCTAATATTCAAATGCATGATGAACTCAAAACTTAGAATCAATCCTATTTTTTAAATACTGAATTTGATAAGAAACCTTATAAAATTTTCAAGATATCAGTATATGATAGAAAGATAAATGTTGTTTTAGCACAAATCATTCTACAAAAAACAATTGTTCCTAAAATAGATTACTTATCCATCTCCTATAAATTTTCTTTTTTCTTTTCTTTTCTTTCTTTTCTTTCTTTCTTTTTTTTTTTTTTGAGACGGAGTTTCGCTCTTGTTGCCCAGGCTGTAGTGCAGTGACTCGATCTCAGCTTACCGCAACCTCTGCCTCCCAGGTTTAAATGATTCTCCTGCCTCAGCCTACTGAGTAGCTGCAATTACAGGTGCCAGCCACCACCCTCAGCTATTTTTTTGTATTTTTAGTAGAGATGGGGTTTCACCATCTTGGCCAGGCTGGTCTTGAACCCCTGACTTCAGGTGAACCACCTGCCTTGGCCTCCCAAAATCCTGGGATTGCAGGTGTGAGTCACCGTGCCCATCTACAAATTTTCTTTTAACTTGGAAAACGTACATGCAAATATACTTGTCAACTACGTGACAGAGGTCTTAGGTATTTACCTATGGATTCATTGAACATTGTTTGCTTTTACATAAAGAATATTTTATGATTTTTAGCTTTGGTTTTTTGAAATGAACCGATAAGTTGAAGAGACACAGAAGTAATATGTGTGTAAATGCCAGCACACCTATCCCCTCGAATAAACCTCTTACAGATGTCTGATTCCTAAATCCAATTGACATTTTTTCATGACTTGTCTTTATCAATTATTTACATTCTGTTTTGTTTTCTGATTTTTTACTTTCATACTCATTTATCATTGTTTTACACAATAGTTTACTACAGTAACAATTATATCTGACATAAATGTACTAAGAAACAAAACAACCATCTTATGACATACAAATTAACAGTGGGAGAAGAAATTTGTGAGCATACGAAAGAAGACTAACTCCAAACATATGCCAAGCCAGGGTCCAGGAAATCCAGCGATGCTGTTAGGCAGAGACTGGGAAGACACTTTATAGCGCTTCCTATCTTTGTTACAGACGTGAAGGAGATAAATTATAATATGAAAAAAAATGGCCCTCCCAGTCCTAAAGAGATTAACTGAAAGTCTAGTACCTTTTAAAAATCTGAATAGGAAACACTTGTCATTTATTTTCTCTAAGGGCAACCACTATAAGACTTCAAAAGAACCTTGGTCTCCACAATCTTCTATCTTAACCTGAACATTCCCTTTCTATCAATCCCGGGTTTTGAAACAAACTTAACCAATTATCAACAACAACAAAAAATGTTTAAATTCACCTATAGCCTGGAAGCAACCCCCAAACCCCAATATCCACCCATCCCCCAACCCCCCTTTGCTACCCCCAACCTCTCCCCGCCAACTCCCTCTGCTTTGAGTTGTCCCGCCTTTCTGGATCAATCTCATGTATTTCTTAAGTGTATTTGATTGATGTCGCACGCCTCTCTAAAATGTATAAAAGCAAAATGCATCCTGATGACCTTGGGCACATGTTCTCAGGACCTCCTGAGGGCTGTGTCACTGGCTATGGTCACTCATATTTGGCTTAGAATAAATCTCTTCCAATTTTTTTTTAAGAAGAAAAAAAGGAAAAACAAATACTTTTGCAGAAGCCAAGAAAAAAGTGAAGGAAATAAACTAGAGTGGAAAAATGAGAGATCAATTGCGGTGAGATATGCTTTTTTTGGCAATTAATTGCAACAAGCGCCCAAAATGCCAATTATACCATAGTTTGCTATCTACCATTGCTTTATTTAACTGAAGTATTCAATCATAGATATGGGAAAAAGATTGACCTAGTTTAGAAAAGTTCTATCCTGATAAATGTAAGCACTAGAGAGTATACACAAAATCACGAACTTATTTTTCTTAAAAAACTTTTACTGAGTCAAATATTAAAAGAGAACACTTGTTGTACAGCACCTCATAAAGATGATTTTTGATTTTTCAGTCCTTCAGTAACTAATAATCTTTATTTTGACATAGACGGCTATCTGATGGAAGAATAACTGCTAGATATTAATAATAGAAATCATTTGCGTCAGCCGGCTACAGTGGTTCACTCCTGTAATCCCAACACACTGGGAGGCATATCACTTCAGCCCATGAGTTGGAGACCAGCTTGGGCAATGTGGCAAAAGAGAACACTTGTTGTACAGCACCTCATAAAGATGATTTTTGATTTTTCAGTCCTTCAGTAACTAATAATCTTTATTTTGACATAGACGGCTATCTGATGGAAGAATAACTGCTAGATATTAATAATAGAAATCATTTGCGTCAGCCGGCTACAGTGGTTCACTCCTGTAATCCCAACACACTGGGAGGCATATCACTTCAGCCCATGAGTTGGAGACCAGCTTGGGCAATGTGGCAAAAGAGAACACTTGTTGTACAGCACCTCATAAAGATGATTTTTGATTTTTCAGTCCTTCAGTAACTAATAATCTTTATTTTGACATAGACGGCTATCTGATGGAAGAATAACTGCTAGATATTAATAATAGAAATCATTTGCGTCAGCCGGCTACAGTGGTTCACTCCTGTAATCCCAACACACTGGGAGGCATATCACTTCAGCCCATGAGTTGGAGACCAGCTTGGGCAATGTGGCAAAAGAGAACACTTGTTGTACAGCACCTCATAAAGATGATTTTTGATTTTTCAGTCCTTCAGTAACTAATAATCTTTATTTTGACATAGACGGCTATCTGATGGAAGAATAACTGCTAGATATTAATAATAGAAATCATTTGCGTCAGCCGGCTACAGTGGTTCACTCCTGTAATCCCAACACACTCGGAGGCATATCACTTCAGCCCATGAGTTGGAGACCAGCTTGGGCAATGTGGCAAAACCTTGTTTCTACTAAAGATACAAAAATTAGCTGGGCATGGCGGCGTGTGCCTGTAGTCCCAGCTACTCAGGAGGCTGAGATGGGAGGATTGCATGAGCACACTGCACTTCAGCCTGGGCAACGTAGTAAGATCCTGTTTCCAAAAAAAAAAAAAAAAAAAAAAAAGTCATTGGTGTCAAATGATTTCTGTGTCAAAGCTTTCAGAAAAAGGAGTGGAAAGAAAATTTAAAAAGCGCTTGTCCCTCACTCTTAGATGTCATATTCAATTAAATGTTTCTTCAGACTTAATAAAGAAATTGAACAATAATAACAAGCATGATTTTATTTCCATTAAGCTGAAATTTACTGCTGTTTCAAATTCTACTCAATTTAGAGTTTTTGAGCTTAAAAATAAGAAATATTAAATAGAAGTTACAATATTTTTTGAAGTCATTGGTGAGAATTTGTTTAATAATGCCTATGTATTTGGTAATTTTATCTTAGTTCTACAAATTTCACTATCACAAACTCTTCCCTGTCAGCTACCTCAGCTACCAGATGTATCAGACAGTCAGTGATAACTATGTCACATATGGTAGTACCCTTTGCTTTAATGAGGGTGATTAGCTAAAATTGATGTTCATTGCCTTAATACAGACATACTGTATTTAGATATATTTAACTCTATTACACATACTGCAAACACATACACTTGTTGTCTTCTACACTGTTATATATTTCACTTGTTATAGCAGATATTTATTTTTGATGAGTAACTAAGTATAATAAAATAGATAGCAGAGGAATTAATTATCTCATACGGATATCATTTCATCTGATCTTGATGAACAAGGAAATGAGTGATTTACCCAGGAATAAATGTGAAGTTCTGTATGGTTTGGAAAGCACAAATGGTCACCTAATTTTGAAACACTTTAGGTAAACTGCCATTCAGGAAAACATTTATCACTTGTATAACTAATGAAATGCTTAGGGGAAAGTGTTTTGGCTGACAAAGTACCATACTTTGCTTTTACAGACTATGTTTGTATTTGAATATTTCATAAAAACTATTTCCAAACCAAGGAGAAAAAAAAAAAAAACTAAATAAAAAGGCAAAGATCTATTTTTGAAAGTGAAATGTTTACATATAACCATAGTTAGAAAAGAAGTGGAAATCAGTATGTGATTTCAGATGATTGCATATTTTATAACTATTAGGGATAAAGTGCATTAGAGCTTCCTGTTGCCAGTTGCAGAGAGGCTTAGATTCAGAGGTAGCATCTGTACAAAAAGATGCTGCCATTTTTATGGTAAATGCTTTTTAAACTGAACTAGAAAGTAAATAATGGCACATTTTGAAAAAAATATGAATTTTTAAAAGTCTGTGTTTGAACATCAGTAAAGAAACCAACGTAAATATGAATTAAAAGAAATCTAGAAATACTTTATTTAAGCAAAAACATTGCAAACATTTATTTCATAATATTTACTTTCTTAAGATAAAAACAAAAGCAGTTGGAGATTTAATTCACTATAAGAAAGAAAAGTTTTTGTACAGAATATTTTCTAAAGTAATAAATGTAAACCTAAGTAACGTAGCATGGAATGAAAATAAATTACTGGGAATGGCTTTGTATTGATTACATATGTTCTGAAATTTTTCCATACTGAAACAAATCTACACAGTGGAGGAAGATATGTACTTAAAACTGGCATCTGATGTGATTAGTGTACATACTTACAAATTTGCAAAAGTCTCTGAAGAGAATATAAGATTTCTACCTTTTCCATTTCCAATTCAGTCCAGTCATTTTGGTATATTTCTCTGATAGTGTCTCTATTAAAATGTAATTTATTTTACTTTATTTCTATAAATGTATGGAGTGCAATTGTAATTTTGTTACATCCGTAGGTTGCATAGTGAAGTCAGGACGTTCAGCATATTCATCACCTGAAAAGCATACCTTGTACTCATTAAGTAATTTCTTATCATTTACTCCCCTCTCACTCTCCCCAAACCCTTCGAAGTCTTCATGTCCAAGTCTCTAGCATTCCACACTCTATGTCCATGTGAACGCATTAATTATCTCCCATTTATAAATGAGAACACACAGTATCTGTCTTTCTGTGTCTGAGTTTCATCTAAGATAATGTCTTCCAGTTCCATCCAAATTGCCCTAAAATACATGAGTTTCATGAGTATATTATTTTTAAAGGCTGAAGTGTATTCCATTGTGTATATCATTGTATTTCCTGTTTTTAGACAGAAATATTTATTATGCTTTAAGTTCTGGGGTACATGTGCAGAACGTGCAGGTTTGTTACATAGGTATACACATGCCATAGTGGTTTGCTGCACCCATCAGCCTGTCATCTACATTGGGTCTTTCTCCTGTTGCTATCCCTCCCCTAGCCCCCCACCCTCCAAAAGCCACAGTATGTGATGTTCCGCTTGTTGTGTTCATTTATTCTCATTGTTCAATTCCCATTTATGAGTGAGAACATGCAGTATTTGGTTTTCTGTTCTTGTGTTAGCTTGCTGAGAATGATGGTTTCCAGCTTCATTCATGTCGCTGCAAAGGACATGAACTCATCCTTTTCTATGGCTGCATAGTATTCCATGATGTGTATGTGCTCCATTTTCTTTATCCAGTCTATCATTTGTGGGCATTTGGGTTGGTTCCAAGTCTTTGCTATTGTGAACAGTACTTCAATAAATATATGTGTGCACATGTCTTTATAGTAGGATGATTTATAATCCTTTGGGTATATACCCAGTAATGGGATTGTTGGGTCAAATGATATTTCTAGTTCTAGATCCTTGAAGAATCACCACACTGTCTTCCACAATGATTAAACTAATTTACACTCCCACCAACAGTGTAAAAGCATTCCTGTTGCTCCACATCCTCTCCAGTATCTGTTGTTTCCTGACTTTTTAATATCGCCATTCTAACTGGAGTGAGACGGTACCATCTCACATTTTCTTCATCAAATCATCTATTGGTGGACACTTAGGTTGATTCAGTGTCTTTGCTACTGTGAATAGTACTGTGATAAACAAGTTCTGGTATGTTTATTATATAAGGATTTCAAATAGACTGTAAGAGTGTAAAAAGTTTTTACTGAACTTTGAACTGGAAATATGATAAGAGAAGATTCTTTCACTAATAGAGGCAGAGCATAAGAGATAAAATCAATAACTAATTTTATGCTGCACTAAACTGGGAAGAAAGAGAAAGTGAGTAAAAGCAAGTTTTATGGTTGACCAGGTTTTGGATTACATAACAAAAAGAGACAAACATATTTTATTAAGCATGTTGCATGACCTACGCTAGTTTCTGCAGATTTATCTTAATTGAATCCCTCATTCAATTTAATATCATATCCTCCTTTCCTTCCTGGCTTTTTACCTGCCTGTTCTCATTCATTAACTTCTTTTAGCTAATGATTCATGAGTAACTACTTTGCTCAGGCGTTGCTCTCAGTTCTAATGATACAGTAGTATACAATTAGAACAAAATCTCTGCCCTCCTGAAGCTACATTTTAGAGGAAGGAACTCAGTGAACAAGTCAACAGAAATATATAAAATATTTTAGAATACAAATAATTGGTATGAAGGAAAACCAGTCAAATGAGGGTAAGACATAATCAAGGCAGAGAAAAATCTACAATTACATTGAGCCCTGAACAAAGAGAGAAAATAAACTATATGTAAATTTGGGAAGGAACATTTCAAGAAGAGGGAAGTGTACAGGCTCTGATGATACCACAAGGCTGGTGTATTCCAAAAAGAGCAAAAAATCACTTTGCCTGAAATTGAATTGAATGACCAATGAGAAGAATAGTAAAAACGAGGTCAAACAATAATCTAGAGCCAGATCAGATAAAGGTCTGAAAGCTAAAATGAAGAAACGCATCTTATTCTAAAGTGCGAAGAGATCTGATCAGGAGAACTACATGATCTGATTCCTGATTCAAAATAAGGATTCTTGATGCTATTTGGAAAATGATTGCCTACTATAATGATAAGAAATTATTTTAAATATGTAGTAATGACCTAAGATATGACATGAATGTATGTTTTTATTTATAATGAGCATACCAGTGTATAGCCTCTTTAGTACTTCTACACTTGGAAGCAGTTTATTCTCTGAAGTTTTTTAAAAATTATTTCTTCTCTAACTTGTTTATTCTTTTTAAATTTAATGTCAATATAATATGTTTTAACTTAAAAAATTTAAGTGCTTTATAAGTGGAATCTCAGTTGAAAAATGTTATTATTCAGTAGGTATTAAATTGAGTTTGCTGTTTTACTCTACAAGCCAAGCACCATAGGTTATTACAGAAAATCATTATGAGTTAAATTTTCTTAAAGTTTCTTCAGTGAAGTAGACATTACAGAAGTTATATTTAAACATAACACTATGAACTCAAGTCACAGAGGCAAAGAGAAACAACTGTATTTGCTTTGAGCATCTACACATTGTAATAAAGAATATTGAATGCAATTCAAATCTAACTTCATTTGAGGATAACCCCAGGCACTTTGTGTCTGTATTTCCTGTAGTTTTGTACTGACTATTGGAAACTCATTCGGTTTTGCCTTAAAGCACCCAGTAACCTATGAACAAAATGCGCAAAAACTATTACATGATGTTTAGCCTCTGTAGACCAAACACAACAGGTATATGCAATTGCATAGTGCTGATGACTCACAAAAAGAAAGCAAGCAACAAAAAAACTCTGTCTTCAGACTGATTTAGGTATATGCAATTGCATAGTGCTGATGACTCACACAAAGAAAGCAAGCAACAAAAAAACTCTGTCTTCAGACTGATTTGTGAAAATAATTATTTAATTCAAAAATAAACTAAAGAGTGAAAATGAGAATTAGCAAATACAGTTGAAGGTGTGTGTCAAAATGGATTGTATTTTATTTAGCCTTTTACTATAATTATTCTTATAACGGCTTGTTTTCCTCTATTAGACTGCAAATGTTTTGGTTACTGAGGCAGTTGCACTTGTTTTTGTATTGCTTATGAAATCTAATATAGTACTTTGTATTACAATAATCATTCATTTGGTATGATATGGATAATTTAAATTATATTTTGTAGTAGCTCAGTTTTGATGAATAAATGAATGTAATACAAGCATATATATTATTAGTAAGGAACTTAATAATATTGTGAAGTATCTTTAACCAAAGTAATAATTTAAAAAGTAGGAGTAAACAATAATAAGTTAAAATTTAGAATTTGATGGATGATGGAGATTATGTTTTAGGCCTAAATATTGAAGGAGAGATGTTTATGCAACTTTGAGGTCCAAATTATTTGTAGAAATGTTTAATATTATATTCAAGATAGTAAAATGTTTGACAAAAATTGAAAAATATATAAGAGATTTGTTAAACACATCCTGAAAGCATGGAAATAAGCAAGTATCTTAGCCTAATGCATGAAATAGTATAGCAAATATAAGCAGGATGTTTTTATTTTTATTTTAAAATTGCATTTATCGTTGGAGAGGGATAATCAATTTATTATATGTATCTTTTCCTGTTAAACATATAATTTAATAAAGCAAACACATTTGTTTCTGCAGTGGATGGAAATATGTTTGTCACAGGTAAAATTGTCACTTGGGTAAATTTTATCTCCAGCAACTCCTTTTTAGTTTTATTAGCTTCTATGTTGTCTAAATCAAGTCTTATTTCCATGAATCACTGTTTTATGTAATAATTTTCTTGGTGAGGTCAATTTACATGGTTCTGATACTTTCATATCAGATTGCAAAGGTAGTATAATTTAGAGGAAGAATTTCTACACAGATCTTGCAATTGCCTCTTCATTATATATCAGGATAAAATCTATAAAAAACAAAATTGGTTTGAGAACAAAGCTGTCATTACTTGCAAGATGAAAACAGAAAAATTACATGTGTTTATTAAAACTCAGAAGTATATTCCTGTGCAAATTAACCCAGATTCTGAAGTGAAAGACAGGACTTTTGAGAGATTTTGAGTCCCAGCAGTCACCTCTTCTATACACAACTGAAAAAACTCTCATTATTTTATTTTTAAATCTAATCAGTTTATATATGCCCAGGTCCAGCAAAAAAAGCTGGGTTGATGATGTGTTTTGCAGTTATTCAAGCTAGTTTGAAAGAGTACCTGGCAGTGATTGTGAAGACCAACGATTATGCCACTAAGGTTTCTCAATTGACAGACTCTCAGAAAGTAATTTTTTTAAATATGCTATTGTGTTTTGTAACTCAAAACCTCACGTTTTTGTTAATCTAGTTACCCACCAAACCAAACAGGAATCCAGGGTTTCACAACCCTGCTGTGTTCTCTGGTTACTAGAAATAAGCATACTTTTGATCTTTTAACAACCTTTTAAAATAATAATTTCTAATAATGAAACTGAATATTTCTGTTTTAAGTAGCTATTGGGTATATCTTTACATAACTAGATGATTATATTAAATGGATTTTTGAGATGAATGATGTGCATGGGTAGATATTTTTAAAATGAAATATGTTTTTTTCTGTTTTTACTTAAATTTCTTTTTAGAACATACTGTTATGAACATTAACATTTATTCAAGTCCTTGAGACAATTCTTCTTCAGTTACCCAGTTAAAATTTTCATGATCTCTGCAAAACACAGATTAGAAATATAAAATAACCATAAATTTTAGAATACAGGAAGATGCCTTACACAACAATTTGATAATATTTTATATAATATTTTATGATTAACCAGTTAACTGAAACCTAAAAACCTGTGTTAACTGATTAATATTGTAGCAAAATGGCAGTTCATGCTATTGTATCAATCACTTGTGGATACATGATACATTATGTATCCACATAAATACTGTTCATGGTATATTATACTGTCCTGATATGATTTCTAACAATTGTCTTGTCATTTTTAGCTTTTAATATTATAATTTTAATTATAATATATTAAAGTCATTATATCATAATAGACTTTATATTGTGCCATGCAGTCCTATTGCTCTTCTGTTTCAAATGTCATATAGTCTAAAGCAATGATTCTCATTAAATGCATGCATCAAAATCAACTACAGTTACTACATGCTAATTCAAACTTACAAAATCAAGCTCTCTGAGATCCTGGTTAATACATCTAAGTACCTGAGCCAATAATCCAAGTACTTAGGGGGTCGAGGTGGGAGGATAGCATGTGGTCAGAAGTTCAAGACCAGCCTGAGCAACATAGCGAGACTCCATCTCCACAAAAAAGTGTTAAAAATTAGCCAGGCACGATGGTGCATGCCTTAGTTCTAACTACTCAGGAGGCTGAGAAACAATGATTACTTTAGCTCAGGACCTCAAAGGTACAGTGAGCTGTGATTACACTCCAGCCCATCTCAAAAAAAAAATGAAAGAAAATAAATAAGTAAATAAAAAGATACATACTTTTTTTTTTTTTCTGAAGTGGATGGAAATATGTCATGTCAGAGGTAAAATTGTGACTTGAGTAAGTTTTATGTTGAGCAACTCTTTTTTGTTTACGTTTTCTATGTTGCCCAAATAAAGGCTTATTTTCATAACTCACTGTTTTATGTAACAACTTTTCCTGCAGCCCTGGGTGTGGTGACACATGGTTATAGTCCCAGCTACACTGGATGCTGAGGCAGAAGGACCATTTGAACCCAGAACTTCAAGGTCAACCTGGGCAACATAGCAAGATCCCATCTGTACCAAAAAATTTTTAATGATAATTCTCATGCAAAATTCAGTTTGTGCTGTTTTATAAAACGGAACACTTATAAGAGCATGGTCATAATAAGGCAATTCTGACATGATGTCAAGCCATTTAAACTTAGATATAACCTAGGATTTAGGATCCTTGCTATTGTTTACACAGTAAGTCCTCATTTAATGTCAATAGATTATTGGAAACTGAAACTATAAGCAAAATGGTGAACAATTAAACAAATTTTACCACAGGCCAATTGGTACAACAAGACTTAAGTTCGTATGGCATATTTCTGGTAATGATATTATCACTGCACTTCTAAACGAAGACTAAAACACAACCTTCAACATTGAAATAAATGTGAGGTATACATACATTTTTAAAAAGATTAATAAAAACAAGTAAGATGATTATTTACCCAATTATTCCAGTTCAGAGTCTCGGGTGGCAAGAGCCTATTCTTACTCAGTATGGAATGCAGGAACAAACCCTGGACAGGATGCTATTCCATGGCAGGGCACAACCACATTCACTCACATTGGGACACACAGTGGGGAAATGCCAATTAACCAGACTTGCACATCTTGGGGATGTGAGAGGAAACAGGAGTTCCTGGGGAAAACCTATACAGATATAGGGAGAACATGCAGACTCTACGCAGATGGTAGCCCTGTCCAGGAATCAATGTTTATGCTCATCTACGTTATAGCAAAACAAAACTGGACAAAACAACTTTATTTGAGGACCTTTTTTACTTGTACATCCTTGGGAAAATCTTTTAACTTCTATTACCCATAATGTTGTTCTCAGTAAAAGCGTGTTAAGAACACATATTTCAGGAGGTTTTTTGAGACAATCAAATGTGGCAATGCATGGGGTATTAATAACTCATAAGGCATTTTATACAGTATGTTCTTAGTAATCTATTTTTAATTGCGAATTGCTTTATAAAATAATTTGATGACATTCAGCATAAAGGATGACACATTTCACTAATACTGTGAAGTTCCAGTGATATAAACACTTAGAAATTGTCTGCTCTGTTATTGCAGAAAACATCTAGAAGTATCTTGCTGATTGAAAAATGTTTTTAAGGTGCTGGAATACTGGTACCTCTTGCAGATTTGTCTAGCATTACCCAGTGTTTGTGATTGTGGAGTAATATTAGTGCAATAAGTATGCAAATCTTTTAATAACTGAATAGAATCCTTCCCTGAACAATTTCCCAGGTGTTATTGCTGTTGCTATCTTATTAAATATTCAATGCCATCTATTATAACCTATACAGAGTCAAATAATAAGTTTACATAAACTAATATTTAATATAATACTAATAAATTTAAGATGATATAAAGCAGAATAAAATAACATTTCAGAATAAAAAAGACTTTGAAGCTTCCCTGTATTACTTGATAAGATTTAGGTACAGTCTCAAGAAAACATTTTTTTCCCTTCTTCTGCATCAGCTCATCTACAAACCAATTTATTTCTGAAATAGGCCCCAGGGGTAGGCTGGTTGGTGACTGTAATGGGGAATATCTGACTGGCCACTCAAGGAAATTGCTATAGACTTTTAATCTTATTTTGATTAAGTTCTGTGCAGATTGTGTCTGCCAGGCTAGCACTAAGATTACTGTTTCTGAGATCTTTTGGCTGCTATCAGACTGGACTCAATTTTTTTTTTCTAGTTTTCAAGGTTAAATTGAAACAGTATTACCCCATTATATATAAATGGTAAAGGTTTAGGTTTTGCCTTGTGTTACAAACTAGAATGTTAACAAAAATACTATATTTAACAAGTTGCAAGTTTATGAAAGTCATTGTTTTTGAAAGAAAGTTTTAGATTAAAAAAGCAAAAGAAAGGAAAAGAAAAATCCTGTAAGGGGAAACAATGTCTTTACGTGTTTAAAGTTTCAAAAGATAATTTATAAGGAAATCAAATATAGTTAAAAATAACTAACCAAAGATGAATATTTAGTGTAGAGGAACATGGATATGGATACTCTGTAGGATATTTTATTTATTATTTTCTTTCAGCAAAGATCTAATCGAAATTAGAGAAATGATGTGCTTTATTCCAGAACCATCACAATAGAAACAATAATATGTTGCTTTTCATCTTGTATTGGATAAACACTATTCATCCCATCAATCCATTCCTCTTTGCGTCTTCAATTAAAATTCTTGATATTATATAAATATCTCCCTCTCCCCTCTGCAGTGTAGGAGAATCAAGGAAATCTCATCCCATCTCCTGAAACAGAGATATACTCTGCATGTACCTTGCCAATGATGGCAACTTCTTTTCCTTTGTCGAGATATAATAGAAACCCCAGGTTGATACCATTTAGTTCATGATATCACTTCCAGATTGATATTGGTGGAAAGGTGACTTAATCTGGCTAAATCAGATGCAAGAGATGTATTTGTGTTCTATTATTAGAATATAAATTTCTTGTCTTTCTGTATATGAATAGCAAAGCATGCTGCAACAATTGTTCTTATCAGCAAAGAAAACTTCTGATAAGTACCTGGAAATAAGGCATCTGGAAGCCCTCATTCCTCAGGACATGATAAAAGAATTCATTATTATTTAAAAATGTTAAGAGCCAGGATTACTGTTACTTGTCTTGAAAGCATGTTGACATTTCCATTGTTCCATATGCCTTGTCAGGATGATTTCTGGCTTAGGGAAAACTTTTCAGCTATCTGCTCTAGCACACTGGTGTGAAAGATGTGTTAAGAGAGAGGTGATAGCTTGATACTTAGTGCTGTTAGGCATCAGGTGGTTCTTAGGTAACTAGAGTCATCGGGTCACTTTTTTTCAGCCATGAGTAGTATGCTCTACAGTAATTATTAATTTACATAAATGCTGTAGATTTGAAAATGATAGTGAAGTGCTAATCCAGAGTGTCTGATTTATAATTAAGAGCAATTTAATGGATCATAGTTAAGTTGGCAGGAGTATTCTAGTTATCTCTCCAAATATAATAATTTTAAATATTGTCCACACTAGGAAAAAACCTAACATCTTTCTCCATATCTTTAAAACTCCACATATGAATGAGATCATGCAGTGCTTGTCTTTCTGTGCCTGGCTTATTTCACTTAACAAAATGTCCTCCAAGTTCATCCACGTTGCTAAAAATAACAGTATTTTATGGCTGAATATTGTTCTGGTGTGTGTGTTGGGGGGGGTGGATAGATAGATGATATATAGATAGATATATAGATACATAGATATATAGATACATAGATATATAGATACATAGATAGATATACATTTATACACCAGATTTTCTTTATTAATTTATTGTTACATGAGCATTTAGGCTGATTCCATATCTTGGCTATTTTGAATGATGCTGCAGTAACCATGGGTGCAGATGTCTCTTTGACATACTAATTTTGTTTTCTTTGATTATGTACCCAGTAGTGGGATTGCTGGGTCATATAATAATTCTCTTTCTTATTTTCTGTGGAACCTCCATACTATTTTTCATAATGGCTATACTCTTGTATATTCCCATCAGCAGTGTATAGGATTCCTCTTTCTCCACATTATCATTCCATTTGTTATATTTTGTCTTCTTGATAATATCTATTTAAACTGGGGTGAGGTAATATCTCATTGTGGTTTTGTGTTGCATTTTTCTGAGGGTTAATGATGTTGAACATTTAATAATATATATATTTTTGGCCATTTGTATGTCTTCCTTTGTCTATTTTTAAATCAACTTTTTCTTTTGCTATTGAGTTTTTTGAGTTCCAAATATATTCTGGATATTAAACCTTGTTAAATATATAGTTTGCAAACACCTTATCCTGTTCTCTAATTGTCTCTTCATTTTATTGATTGAGAAGAAATGGGTTAATTGTGCTATATAAGTGCAAGCTTTGTCTAAAGGAGAATATGTGTTCTTTGAAGACAAATGTCCATTTGTCAAGCTCCCCAGTACTTTCTTTTATGTGGGAAAGCCAATATAGGACCTTTCCATTTTGAAGCTGTTTGTGAGTAGATTTTTCTCCTCCCACCACCTGGAAGCTAAAATGTAAACCAGAGACTCAAGAATGGTTGATCAGTCATTCATTCCTTGCATTTTTAACCTTGCAAGGTAAGAAGTAGGCACAGAGTCTGAAATTATTCCTGTCAGATGGATAGATTTTTGGAATCCAGTGGTAAAGCAGGAAGTGACAAGTTAAGCATAGCCCAGCAGCATTCCGGAAGGTGCCTGTGCATGCTTTGCTGGCAGTGGTCAGTGGTCATGATTGACAAGACAGCAGACGCATGAAAAGCAGAACTTCCTTTTTCTGATACTGGTTTTGACTTGCTCTCTAATTCCTGCCTTAGCCTGACTCACCTGCTTTTTTGTCAATTCTAAGAGCTGTGCTGTGCTTTTCCAATGCATTCATTTTTGCTTGATTAAAATTCCTAGTAATTTATATTGTCTTCAAACTACCACCTACCCAAAATAATGATCAAATATAGCTAAAACACTAAATTAAATAAATGTACATTGTTTTCCTTGCGGTAAGAATTCTCTAAGCCTTTCTTATTTTGTTTGTTTGTTTGTTTTTTTTTTTTTGTTTTGTTTTTGTTTTTTTTTGTTTTTTTTTGAGACGGAGTCTGGCTCTGTCACCCAGGCTGGAGTTCAGTGGCTGGATCTCAGCTCACTGCAAGCTCCGTCGCCCAGGTTCACGCCATTCTCCTGGCTCAGCCTCCCGAGTAGCTGGGACTACAGGCGCCCACCACCATGCCCGGCTGATTTTTTGTATTTTTAGTAGAGATGGGGTTTCACCGTGTTAGCCAGGATGGTCTCGATCTCCTGACCTCGTGATCCACCCGTCTTGGCCTCCCAAAGTGCTGGGATTACAGACTTGAGCCACCGCGCCGGGCCTAGCCTTTCTTATTTTAATATGCATCATGAACCTCCAGTTGAGGCAATGTGCAGCACATTTTGAGAGACATAATCTACCTGTTGGAATCTTAACATTTAGAACAGATATATTTATCAGTGTATAATTTTTGGATTATCAAATCTGGGAATAAAATTGAGCTCTTATATGAAATAAGAGGATTTTTATATGCTTGATTTTTTACTCCCCATCTCACCGGCTACTTCTTTATGGATGACAGTTATCCCACTTGATGGAACTTTTCTCTTTTCATCCATTCTTTTTTTTATTGAAAGTATTCCCTTTCCTAGGATGTAAGTTTCAATAGAATGAAGTGTTGTTATTTAATGGTAATAAGTCTTATTTTCAGGCTGCTTTACAGAATTTTGCTTTGTCTTTTGTTTTCTTCATTGTACTTTCCTTACTCCACTCAGAATTTGTTGACCTGCTTAAATCTGCTTATATCTGTCTTTAATCAGCAGTAAAAACATTCTCTATTATTGCCTTAGTTATTGCCTTTGTCTCTCTTTTCCTGGTAAAGTTTAGACATATATTAACGTTTAACTCTATCCTTTATGTCTTGAAACTTTTCTTCAATAATTTGTTTTCTTTCTTCCTACTGCACTTGGTTAATTTTCTAGTAGTTCTCTGTTACTTCTAGCAGGTATTTCCTTTCTAAATCTACCATGATCATATTTGTATTTCCCTGTGTGCATCTTTAAGCGTATATTTTGTTCTTTAACTTCTGTTTGATAATTTTATTATTTTTTAAATTCTTTCTTGTCTGTCGATTTGTTTCTGAATGTTCTGTTATCCTTAACAATATGCTGATTCTTCTGTGTATGTGTGTCTCTCTCTCCATCTCTCTCTAAACACATGCACACAAACTCTCTCTCTCTCTCTCATGCACACTATATTGCATACAAATGATTTACCAAAATAATTGACTTCATTTTTTAATACAGACTTACAAGTTAGTTACTTTTATATTCACGTTACAGTTAAGGAAACTGAGATTCTCAGGGAATAAATGACTTGGCCAAGTTTATATACCCAAATAGTGTCAAGATAGTTTAAGATTACCTTGTTGTCTACTATGGAGATAAGTTCCTCCAGAAGCTTTGTTTATGCAGGCATTACCCATAACAGATCATCTTAAATCAAGGTGAAAATATGAGTGTCTGAAAAACTCAGATTTGGTCCCAGTCTTCAAGTATGCTCAAGGGCTGGTTCTTGTTTTCTCCTTCATTGGTGTATATTAACCTTATGATTCTGGCTTAGAATAGCAAAAGTCTCTGGGCAGACTCTCTGTATTTTGTCAGCCATATACTTTAATTTCTAGTTTTTTTGTTGTTGTTTTTATTTTTTTATCTGACAATTCTATCTGAACAAAAGTTAACTTGACTTGCAAGGAAAAGTTCCTCAAATCCAGTGATAGTTTTCCTCTTTGAGCTCCCATCTTCTTTAACTCTTATCATTGTTTTCTGGTAGCTCTGTTCTGCTTCTTCTTTTGACTTCCATTGAATTGGGTAACTTTTTTTTCCCTCTTACTCATGTACATAAATGACTTAAAGTATATCAATATCACTATATTCTCTATAACACACAAATAACTATCATAAGTAACTTGCATTTAGATAATTTAGTCTAAATACAAGTTCCCTGTCCTATTTTGTAGGTATTTGAATGTTGTTTAAAACTATACAACTAAGACATGTTAAATTTAACTAGGTTTATTTGACCAAGAAAAAGTTTTGAGAAATAGGCACCATCCCAGAAAAAAGATTGTTCGGTGTGACTCCACTTCCAGAGGGGTGAGATGTATTTATAACCAGAACACAGAAAATTATATTCAGTTTTCCTGATTGGTACAGTTCAATATTTGCCTTGTTGGGTATAATTTGGCAGCATTCAGCCTGGAATTGACTAAAAGTTTGGTTGCTACGATTGGTTGAGGCTCAGTTGCTTGTTTACAAGGCTATACATCTATGTTAGCTTACAACTTGTTTACACATCAAGTTAGGGTACAGTCACTATGTATGGATGCCACTTTGGGCCAAACTTCATTATGCAAGTAAAATGGACACTCTGAGCTAAACTTAGCTCAGCTTAACAATGTTCTCTAGTATTTGTTTTACTGTATCGTATTTGTTTGATTCAATATAGCAAATGCTTCTTTAGACTTACCCACATGTTTATATATATTACTGTTTTGCCTCCATTGAATATGCCTTCTACTTCCTAATTTGTGCCAGAATTGACTAGTAGACCTTGTGAAAACATCATGCTCTTTGACCCATTTCGAACACTCAGGTATGTCTGTGCTTTTAGTTCCTCTGTTCATCATTAAAAAATTCCCTCATGCTTTAAAAATATGTGACTTTTATAATTTATTCAGCTTTTTCTTGTCATTTTAATAAGAGTATGTGTCTTATACAACTACACCATTTATCCCAGAAGTAGAAGCAAGCTATTATAATCCCATTATTTTTATTCTTACTATTCTCTTTCTAGAATTTCTTTTAGATATTTCTTGGATAGTTTTATTCAATCCTCCATGTCTTTCAGCTTATCTTATGCTCTATCTTTTTGTTCATATTCTGCATTCAGGATAATTCTTCATCTTCACGTTCTAGTTTGTTGAAATCCCTTTTGGTGACTATAAGCTGCTCTTTAAAATGGTCCATAATGCCTAAGATGTTTATTATCTTGCCCTTTGCAGAAAAAAAATTTCAGCTCTTGCTCTGGAATGATTTTGCATCTCTTGCCCCAAACTTCCAGTGTATCAATGGACAGAAAATAATCTATATGTTAATTTGTTAATTTGATGGTTCATGGTTCAAGGCTGTGCAATTTGTAAGTTTGAAGCCAAACAACACATGATGGATAACCTTGATGTTACAGATTCTCAGGGGAGAATATATATTTGTTTTTCTACCAATTGTTCTAGTATTTACAGACAAACTTCTTAATTATACTGTGTTGGTTAATGAGTATTTACTCTTTCAATCTAGGTCCAGCTATGCGTCACCTCTTCACTGATGAGCTTTAATAAAATCCGAATTTATAAATTGCTGGGTCTGTCTCTCTTGCCATCCAGAAAACTCAGAGCAACTGGTCTTGTTGCTTTTAAGTGTTGCCTGTGTTTCTGGCATTGCTAATTTTCTTTGTTTTCCTATAGTTTTAGGTATACATATGTAATGACATCTCTAAAATTCATCAATATTAGCATTTGTTATTAAGATTTTTCAGGTAACTGGCTTACCATATGGCCTAAATCTGATTCTAAAGTCCAAGTTTTACTTTCTAAAATTTAAAAACTGTTTGCTAATAAGCATTAGAAAAATATTTCAAAGAAGAACATTTTGATAAATAGGATTATACAACATTCACTGAGGTAAATAACCGTTGCATAATCAAAGGAGTTTCATTTGCATATATACCATGAGATGAAAGCCCATAATAAATGCTGACTTTTAATAAAATAGATCAGAAATAGTATCTTGTGCAAATAATCTGATTCAAGAATAAGTACCCCTTAATTAGTAAAATTCAATGAGAAGGCAGGATTTTCATTTACATGTGATCAAATAACTTTGTTTTACAATATCTTTCCCATTTGAATTCTTTAATAAAATACATCAGGAATAGTGTCTTGAACAAACAATCTGATGTAACAATAAGTACCCCTCTAGTAAAATTCAATGAGAGGATAGGATTCTCATTTACATATGATCAATTACCTTTTTTTTTTAACAATACCTTTTGCCTTTTGAATTCTTTATTGTTTTCATTTAAGAAATGTGGAAATCTGTAACAAACTATATTCTCAATCATGTTAGAAAAAGTATATGTAATATGTAGTTTTTTAAAGTCCAGTGGGTAAGAATTTGACTGAGTTTTGAAATAATAATTTCCTAACAGTTTCTCAATATGTTTCCTCTAGACAAGAGAAAACTCTGCAATTATAAGATTCTTAATTTACCCTGGTAATTTCATAAGAAAAATGATTAATTACTTTGAGCAATCAGTTATACAGATAATCATGGTTCTTTATTTAAACCACAAAAAATAGAAAGAAAGCAGAGAAGCTTATGCATAAAACATAAAGAAAAATTCAGTCATTTAGTAAAAATGAAATCAGTGTTAAAATATTTCTTTTGACACAGTCAGTTAACTCATATTTTAACTTCAACTAACTCTTGACACAGCAATGGAATTTGAAGTGAATATACTATTTTAAAAAATAAATGGTGTATTTAGAGTGTTGACATTTAGAAAATGCTAGTTTTGTGAAATTTGCAATGTGTTTTAGAATTATAAATGCTAAAGTAAATGAATGCATGATTATATTTAATATAATAAAAACAAAGTAATTTTTTTTAAGTTTTGATGACCCAAGGCAGAGTTCTGTTACAAGTATTCCCTTTTCAATCAATTTTACAGCTATCCTAACTCAAAACTGCTTCAACTAATAATGTGTATTTATATTAAAAATGTAATCCATGGCTCTGAACCCTGGCTTCCTAGTAGAATCACATGGTAAGATTTTAAGTAATACTCATTTCTTGGCTTTACCAAAGTCCAATTAATCACATGGTAATATTTTAAGTAATACTCATTTCTTGGCTCTACTAAAGTCCAATTAAAACTTCAGAACTTCAGTTTTTAGAAAGAGGTGTGGGTAGCTTGAAATGTTCCACATTATTCTAAGATGTGGGTAAGATTAAGAACCAGTAAGCACAGCAGTCAGAATGGCTATTATTAAAACATCAAAAAATAACAGGTGCTGGCAAGGTTGTAGAGAAAAAGAAACACTATACACTGTTAATAAGAATGTAAGTTAATTCAGCCATTGTGGAAAACAGTGTGGTGATTCCTCAAAGACCTAAAAACTGAACTACCATTAGACCCAGCAATCCCATTACTGAGTATATACCTAAAGGAATATAAATTGTTCTATTATAAAGACACATGCACACATATGTTCACTGCAGCACTATTCACAATAACAAAGACATGGAATAGACCTTAGTGGCCGTCAATAGTAAAGACTGGATAAATAAAATGTGTAACATGTATGCCAGGGAATACGATGCAGCCATAAAAAGAACAAGATCATGTGTTTTGAAGGAATATGGATGGAATTGAAGGCCATTATTCTTTGCAAATGAATGCAGGAACAGAAAAAACAAATGTCACATGCTCTAACTTATAAGTGAAAGCTAAATGATGAGAACACATGCGCACAAAGAAGGGAACAATAGACATTGGGGCCTACAAGAGGGTAGAAGGTGGGGAGAGGTAGATGATCTGGAAAAATAACTAATGAGTACTAGGCTTAATGCCTGGGTAATGAAGTAATCTGTAAAACAAATCCCCATGACGCAAATTTATTTATATAACAAACCTGCACATGTACCCCTGAAATTAAAGGTTAAACAAAAAGAACCAGTGAACATTTCTAGGCTATATTTAGTAAGCATCAACTGCACGTACTTAACCTATACAAAATGCCTAAAATATAAATGGTAAAAAATATGCACAAGAGTGATATAGAACAATAAATCAGACATAGCAGTTGTTTTTATTTAAGAATAAATTTAAAATTCAGAATTATAATTATATACTCTTAAAGAAAACACAATCAGATTAATTTTGTATAAAATATGTTGTGCTAATTTACACACTTTTTTGATCCCTAATAATAAATACAACTCTGTCAGATGGCTTAAAAACAATCTTTACATTGCTTAGAGAAAGTTCAATATCAATTGTGTATTTAAATTTTCTACTTGTATGACAAAATGCTATTTTTCTGTAACTTTGGGTAAATAATTTTATGGTGTGATGAAACTGATCTGATGCTTTGAAAAAGGGCATGATTTTTTAATGAAATATAGAAGAGTTGTAATTTTAGTTATTCACTGTTGCACAAACCTGGCTTCATTTGAAAAAGGCTGTTGGATAACCTTTATCTTTTACCAGCAACTTCTTATTCTGATCCAAAATATTTGGCTTTTAAAATTCTCCTGATTTAATTATTTGTCTTTATATTTAAACTATCTTCTGTGATATTTCACTTCTGATTTTTAAACTATTTTTACATAAAAAGAGATGAAAACTGATATCCCTGATTTGTAAGAGAGGATTTTTATTGCCCTGTTAATTTGGAAATAAACACATGCAATAATATGATTTTAAAATGCTGAAGTGAAGCTCTAGTAATTCAACTGAAAATAGCATTATGAATAAACTAGACTGTGGCAACTCTTTAACATAATAAAGGAGGACATCAACAGACCAGAAAATTGATGAATTTTGGAATATATGAAGCATGTTGTATCGAATTGCCAGAGAAACTAATGATTTTCTGTTACTGAACTTAGGTCACAAAGCCTACTGCCTGCTAATCGGCAAGGGGACCTGTTTCTCTAAGAATGGCCTGAAAATTCACAGTATCAAAGAAGAAATCACTGCCAGCAAAAGCATTTCTGGGTAGTAGGAAAGAATACAAGTAAATAGTATTAGTCCAGAAGTTTTAATAATATTCTTTGCTGGTTGAAATTCATGTTCAACATCATGTAAATTACTCGATAAACAAATTAAGAACTATGCTACTACAGACTCCAAAAAAGAAGCAAGAAAAATGAGAAGTAGTACATTAAAGGAAAATCTTAAAAAACAGCTGCACAGAAGATAAATTATTTTTCCAGGAGTTTTAACTATAGTTGTTTTTGTTTGTTTGCTTTGCTGCTTTTTTCTTAATAATTGTTTTAGTAAGCTCAGTCTGTTATGTAAAAATAAAATCGGCGCTGGCCTGAGCAATAGACATTTATTTCTTTTTTTAAAATTTTTTTTTTATTATACATTAAGTTCTAGGGTACATGTGCATAACGTGCAGGTTTGTTACATATGTATACTTGTGCCATGTTGGTGTGCTGCACCCATCAACTCGTCAGCACCCATCAATTCATCATTTATATCAGGTATAACTCCCAATGCAATCCCTCGCCCCTCCCCCCTCCCCATGATAGGCCCCGGTGTGTGATGTTCCCCTTCCCGAGTCCAAGTGATCTCATTGTTCAGTTCCCACCTATGAGTGAGAACATGCGGTGTTTGGTTTTCTCTTCTGGTGATAGTTTGCTAAGAATGATGGTTTCCAGCTGCATCCATGTCCCTACAAAGGACGCAAACTCATCCTTTTTTATGGCCGCATAGTATTCCATGGTGTATATGTGCCACATTTTCTTCATCCAGTCTGTCACTGATGGACATTTGGGTTGATTCCAAGTCTTTGCTATTGTGAATAGTGCTGCAATAAACATATGTGTGCATGTGTCTTTATAGCAGCATGATTTATAATCCTTTGGGTATATACCCAGTAGTGGGATGGCTGGGTCATATGATACATCTAGTTCTAGATCCTTGAGGAATTGCCATACTGTTTTCCACAATGGTTGAACTAGTTTACAATCCCACCAACAGTGTAAAAGTGTTCCTATTTCTCCACATCCTCTCCAACACCTGTTGTTTCCTGACTTTTTAATGATTGCCATTCTAACTGGTGTGAGATGGTATCTCATTGTGGTTTTGATTTGCATTTCATAGTTCTTGAACCTGGCAAGTTTGAGGAGGGTCGTATTCCCAGCTTTCAAAGGGCTGCTCTTTTCTTGTGTACTTACATAGTGTACAGAAAGTGTTAGCTCTCTGGTCTCTTCCTATAAGAGCACTAATCCCATCATGAAGACCCCATCCTCATGAGCTCATCTAAACATAATTACTTCCAAAGGCCCCACCTCCAAATACTAACACATTGAGAGTTAAGGCTTCCATGTATTAATTTTGGGGAAACAAGATGCTGTCCATAACAAATATATGTAGCGTGTGCATAAATAAACACACTACAAAAGCAGTGGAATGTAGGCATACTTCAATTGATTGTGCTTGGCTTCACTTGGCTTCACAAATAATGTGTTTTTCACAAATTGAAGGTTTGTGACAACCCTGCATCAAGCAACTTTATCGGCACCACTTTTTAATAGCAGGTGTTCATATGTGACATATCTGGGTACATCTCATTAGATTTCAAACTTTTAAATTATAATGATATTTGATATGATAATTTGTAACCAGTGACCTTTGATGTTACTATTGTAATTGTTTTGGGCACCATGAACCACATTCATATAATACAGTGAATTTAATCAATAAATGTGTGTGTTCTGACTGCTCCGCCAACTTAGACAATTAGTTTTAGATCTTTTATTTAGACTATGAGAACATTTAAACTATAAATATGCCAGGCCTGGTGGCTCATGCCTGGAATCCCAGCACTTTGGGAGGCTGAGGTGGGAGGCTTACTGGAGGCCAGGAGTTCAAGATCAGCCTGGGCAACATAGTGAGATCTTAACTCTACAATTGAAAAAAAATAGCTAGGTGTGGGCATGGTGGCACCTGTCTGTATTCCAGCCACTTGGGAGGCTGAGGCAGGAGGTTTGCTTGAGCCCAGAAGTTTGAGGTTGCAGTGCGCTATACAATGAGCTATGGTGGCACTACTACACTCCAGCCTGGGCCATAGAGGAAGGCCCTATCTCTAACTGGAAGTCCAAAGAGGGATCTACTCCCAAGACTATTAATTTAATAGCACAATAAATTAATCAAGAGTATAATTTTTTTCTCATCTTTCTTTGTAGTCATATTTTATGTAGACTTTTTGTTTAAGTAATCTCTCCTTATGGACAGACAATGATTCCAGAAATACCACAAATTATTCTCAAGGAGAAAAGAAGAGGTTTTTGTTTTTGTTTTTGCTTTAGAAAATGTTACTCTTTTCAGCAGCTCTTGGCAGACCTACCCTCACATTTTCTTGACTAAAAATAGTCATAAAAAAAGTCAATCAAAAACAGGTGAATTTAAATTGTCGTGGTTTACCTACACTTAACAAGCTTTATCCTCAGAGGTAAGGATAGGGTTGCTTTCCTGAATTTTAGATATGTGGAAATATTTGGAGTTCTGTCAATAAATGAACAAGTATGATGGATATAGTGCTTACCATAGAATATATCAAGGACACATATTCTGAAAACTCTAAGTTCAATAATATGCCAGGGGTTCCCAAGACCACTTGAGACCTGGTAATTTATTAGAAGTATCTAAGGAAATCAGAAGCTATTGTACTCATTGTTATAGTTTATTACAGTGAAAACAGTACAGAGAGAAGTCAGCTAAGAGAAAAGACAAATGAAGTGAACTCCAGGAGAAACCAAGTCCAAGCTCTCAGGTGTCCCCTCCCAGAGCAGTTGCATGGGGATGTGTTTAATTATCGCAGCAACAATGTGTAAAGTGCAAAGCATTGCCAACGAGGAAAACTCGCTGGAGCCTAGTTGTCCAAGGTGTTTACTGGGATCAGTCACGTAATCATGTAATGCCCATATGATTGACCTCAGCTCCATGACATTTCAGCACAACTTTCTTCCTACACCCAGAGTAAAAACAGGTGTTCACATAAGTCATGTTGATAACATAACCTTGTCTGGTCGAACTGGGAGAGTATAGCCCAAGACTTCAGGAATACAAGAACACTTTTATCAAGTAAAATACTCCAAGGGCTCAGAGATGAACTCCTAGACTAAGGTCTAGTCCTGCAGAGCGACCCCTCTTTGAAATGTACAGTATTTGAGCAATTCAGGCTAGTCAGGTTAAACCTTTTCATCCATTCCTAAATACTATGTAAGAAATGTAAATAGCAATGACAAGATAGTTTATTAAATGTTTTTATTGAAATATACAAGTAGTATACAGTTAATTAATTTTAACAAAGTGATTGTACATATTTCACAAATTCCCTTAAATTGCCATCTGCAAGTAGCTATTATTCTGATTGCTAATAACATATACTTTTTTTAACCTATTTTTGAACTTTTATGATAGAATTAAACAGTATATACTCTTTTCTGGATGGCTTTTCTTACTCAAAATTGTGTTTGGGAGAGTCATCAAAGCTCTCTTGGGTATACCATTTATCTTTCTTGCTGGATAATACTCCATATATGTATGTGTGTATATATATGTGTGTGTGTATATATATGTATGTATGTATATGTATGTATGTGTATATATGTATATACATGTATGTGTGTGTGTGTATATATGTGCTATGATGTGTTTATTTTACTCTTGATGGATAACTGCAAAACCTCCAGTTTAAGCCATTATGAATAATTCTTTAATAAACAATTTTGTACATTTGCTGAATATATTTATGTGCTCTTGTTGGATGATAGTAGCAGAATTATTGGGTCATAGGGTATGCATATACTTAATTTTAACAGATAAGGTCAAATACTTTCCAAATTCATTTTAACAATTATAGTCAACCAGCATTGTTTTAGAGTCCTGATTGCAGGGTCATTTTGGATTAGTTTGTCTTTCTCTTATTGATTTTAATGGGTCATGTTAGGCTGTAAATAAAGTTATTTATGCATAGTAAGAACTTTCTCAGCAAATTTTACTCAAACTTTGGCTCTGTGCTAAGAACTAGTCCTGGAAATTAATTCATGGAAAGAACATGGTTAGGGGCCATCCTGAGGGATTTACCTCACTAGGGATATAGATTTACATTTCAAGAGAAGATGAGACCCAGTAGATACATGCCAGAAGTTACAAAGCTGGAGACTCTACTGTTATCTTTCCCTTGGAAAGACTTATTTTTATCCAAATGATTAGAGTAAGAACTCAGAATTTTTTCCATTTTGTGACTATGGAGACACACTCAGAAGGTGGTCAGAGCAACTGGGTCATTCTTCCACAAAAATGCTCAGGCTCCTTTTTCTAGAGTTCTTTGCCTACAGCAGATCCCCTTACATGTAGGACATCTGGTTCTCACCACATCACCATTGCAGAATTACGGGAAAGGAGAGCTTGGTTAAGGGTAGCTGTTTATTTCCTTCTCCACAGCCTCTGGTACCAAGTACTATATGGCATGCATCTCATAGCATTCTCTGCCTCTGCATCTTTGTGCTATGACAGTGGATGAATCTATGGAGTGAGCAGTGGAAATACTCTGAACTGCTAGAAACAACTTCATTTTACATGGAAGTGGCTTTGAATCAAACACATTAACCTCAATGAACCGAAATTAAATATGTTTCTATTCAACTTCCCCTTAGCTGAATACTAAAAGTGCTGTAGGCTGGACCCACACTACCTGATAGGGAGATCAATGACTAAAAGGAAATGGGAGTCAAAATAGGTGTGGCCTTTATTATTTTTAATTAAAACCTCGTACATAGCAAATTTTGCAAAACTCATATGACCCTGAGAAAGACCCATACACATGAAAGGTCTTAAAGATTTAACTTTCTTAGCTTTAAGGTAAACTTGCCACTGGATTTTCCCATTATGCCCATTCCATAAAGAAGTTAAATAATCATATATTTCATTGTATAATTATACTAAATTGATCTCAACACATTTTCTTAGCAATATATACCAACATTGTTTCCAATATTGTTTATTACAAATGATGCTACGGTTGAAACCTTTATATCTGAACCCTTTGTGTGTGTGTGTGTGTATTTATTCTGTGTGTAACACTGATTTTATTTATTTGTATAGACCTGGAAGTGGAAATGCTGTGACATAAAATAGAGGCACAGCAAATTATGCAAGATATCGACAAACAACATTGTTTCCAAGTTTTTGTTCCCTTACAGTCCTTGACATTTGACAATTTCTCAAAATCTCATGTTGCTTAACATTTAGTAGCTTAGTAATTATTTTAAATCTCAGAGATTTTACCTAACTGATATCAGGGTTTTAAAAATTTGTTTATATAGATTTTTCTTCCCTTAAGTGTCTTTGAAGAAATAGCAATATGCAAAAGTATCGTTGCTCTTCTTCATGTTAAAACTATCTTAAACTCTTTTCCAGAGGAAAAAATAAAATAGAAGCCAGTAAAGGTCTTTTGCTTGGTAATTACATATATTGAATACCTGTGTAAGTTAAATACATTGGGAGAAGGAAATATACAAAATTGTACCTAGATTATATCATGACATCATGTATATATGTAAATAAGTTAATTTTTGCAATCGTAACATAGAGAAAATGTTATTTTAAATGAATAAAAAGTAAATAGAACATAAAATAATATTTCAACATATTAAATTTAGAAGTAAAAACCTTAGACATTCCTGAAAATCTTAGGCAAAAAGTCCAGATTATGATAACTTGGCTTTAATAAACTAGGAAAGAAATGGATAATAGTATACAAAATTTCAGCATTGTAGGTGTTACTTTCATTGGTTGTAGGATCAATGCACTTGGTTTAAATAATGGCACTGATAATTTAATTAATTAAATTCATTTTTGTTAGGAAAATAAATTCATTTCTAGACACAGAATATTTAACAATTGAATCATATTTCAAAAAAGACTCACTTTTTTAATGAACAAATGTCACATAAAGAAATCTTTTCAAAAAATGCTTCAAAAACTTAAATTTGAAATATATACAATGGATCCACAAGGTATCTAATAATTTTTATTTTTACCAAGCTCATGAGTAAGTTAGTTAGCCCTGACACAGTTTTGGAGAAAAAAACAAAGTGTTATAGTTTCTTCATCTGTAAAATATGTATGTGGTAAATGATTGAGCAAATATATAAACTTAAGCAGTTTGATCCTAGAGCTTGTTATCTTTAAGAATATGGATTATTGAGAAATACTTCACCAAGTACTCATCACACAGTATGTCCTTATTTAAGATTGACTATGGTTGTAATCATAATAAAGTATTTTGAAAATTCTTTTGAAAACTCTGTTTTAATAAATTATAGATTGAACACTGAGATAAGATGGAGTTATCCGTGATCTTTAAGACAGCAAAATTAGGTCTTGAAATTAAAATTGAAATGAGTATAATACACATATATTGATTTTATGTTGATCTTTTATAATCAAATGTGATTAGAAAAAATGAAATTGGTATAAGAGTTCTCCACATCTTCTCAGCCACCCTACTTCATTTTCTAAGAGAATTTCATTATGTACTTTTATTTTATTTCTTGTTATATAGGAGTATCCTTTCCTCGATTTCTTGACTTGCTTCTGCTCTCTTCTTCTATGCCTATCCATCAATTTCCAGGGCTCAGTTTTTAACAGCCTAATGTATGTTTTTGGCAATTTTCTCCCATACCTATGACTTAATATTCATGGCTATATATAAGGGTATAAAATATTTTGTACTCAGTGTATACACATTTTCTTTATGTCACTTTATTGTTCATCCATAACTCAATGGAAATCCCTTTAAGAGAATATGAATAGCTCTAGTTGGTTTTCAATGTCTGCCTAACATTTCATGTTGAAAGTTATCAAAAATTATTCAGTAGAAGAATTTTGCTAGCAATATATCATTAACATTCTAAAATATTTTTGTATAATCTAGACTTTGATGGGAACAAACCTTAGAACAAACTGGTTCCAAGGTTTCTTGAAGGGGAGTTGTGAAAAAAAATAAGGAAATTTACGCTTTTTGAATTTGTCAACTTATTGAGGAGGGGTAAGTAGAGAAATTAACTAATTTGCTGAGAGAACAGATGGTATCTTTATTTCAAATAGTACTTGAAAATTATGCATCTAATTGTGAGGTCAAAAAATTGAAGATACCCCTTAATAAAGAAAAAAAAGATAGATCTTCCAAAATAACAAGGATGTAGCAGAATGAATTAAAAAATGTATCAAATAAGCAGCAATAAAGTAAAAATATTAGAAAAGTAATGTTGAATAGTTGTCAGATGGAAGGATATATTTGAGCAAATATTTTGTCAGCTAGCAAACTAGATGACAAAAAAGGTAATATTTATACATTACATAGATGTTTTTGTATTTATTTATTTATTTAGAGATACAGTCTCGCTTGTCACCCAGGCTGGAGTGCAGTGATGTGATCTCGGTTCACTGCAACCTCCGCCTCCCGGGTTCAGACAATTCTCCTGCCTCAGCCTCCTGAGTAGCTGGAATTACAGGCAACCTCCACCACATCCAGATAGTCTTTCTTTCTTTCTGTCGTTCTGTCTTACTTTCTTTCCTTCTTTTCTTTTCCTTTTGTAGCAATGAGGTTTCACCATGTTGGCCAGGCTGGTCTTGAACTCCTGACCTCGTGATCCACCCGCCTCTGCCTCCCAAAGTCCTGGGATTACAGGCGTGAGCCACCACGCCCGGTCACATAGAGGTCTTAAAATTCACCTGATAAAGTTAGGAGCCTCAAGAAAAAGTAGCAGAGGAAAATAATAGGTAGTTACTATTTAGGGTAAACTAAACTCTTCTAAGGAATACAAAATAAAAACTCCATGTCTTAAAAAATAGTTCTCCCCTCTCGGTCTCTCTCAATTAATATCTCATAAAAGTATTCAGGTCAGAGAAATAACTACAATTAGTCCGTCAGAGGCTTACAGTAGTTCTACTAACTTTAACACTTGGCAACCAAAATTACTCTAAGAATCATCACCCAAGTTAGACAAACAGGCAAGAGAACAAGAAAAAGTGCTTGTATAAGGATTTAAGACTAAGGCTCAGGGACAGCAAATATTCTATTTCCTAAAACGAAGCCACATGCACACACCAAGCAAGGAGCCAGGAAAGTGGATAGGCACAGGCAGTCCACAGAAGAATGAATCAAAGTGCTGAACTTGCACAGAAAAATCTATTAACATTCATTGGTAGTAAAGAAAATGCAAATTAAAATAACATGGGAATGTCACCAGAAAAACCATCAAATAGGTAACATTTAAAGATAACTATAGGATTTATTGCTTCTAGTGTTCTCTCACATATTTCTGGTGAAGAATAATTTATTATAGATTTTTTGAAAGAATCTGATAATTTATACTGCAATTAATTGTACTTATGCCATATGACCAAACAATGTAACTCCTAGGCTTTTTGCCTATATGGCTAAAATCATATGCACAATAGTGGTTATTACATTTTTTAGTCCAATCGCCATTAAATTCCTTGTACCCTTAAAATCTAAAAGTTCACAGAGAGAAGATCTCTCCCTCACTTGTAGAATCTCAATACTACTTATCTTGAAATTTCACTAAGTGTTAGGTGAAAGAGTTCATTTGGGATTATCACAGTATGATAGTCTTTAGCTGTTGAATTGGAATCCGAATTTTAGTTTAGAACAGCAAAGTTTGCTCCCAAGATTTCATGAAGTAAAAATACTAATCGTGATTATATATATAAATATTTGCACATCTAGAATTATCTTTTACCTATAACCAGAATAAATGATAACTCTATTTTTTTTAAAAAAAGAAGAGTAATTTATTTAGAAAATGAAAAATTTACACTAAAATGGTGACTTAAGTAATTTAAATGGCTATAATTTAAATGGCTATTGATTTATAAAATCAAACTGTATTTCTCAATTTTCAGAGAAAAAATCGAGGAAATCAAATATACCATCTCTTTCTTTTGTCAAGAGATGTATGCTGACTTAATTGACAATTAATTTATTTTCCATTAAATAATTTTTAATATTATAGTAATTATAACAAGAGACACAAAATGAAATTTCTGTATATTCATGAAAAATGCTAAAATTATAAAGCAATTTAAATATATAGATTTAACTTCTAATTCATGTGATTTAAAATTTTATGTCATTTTATTTTATTTCTTAATTGTTGCTATAATTAAATGTTAATAAAACAAAGTCTTTAAAAATTCTGATTTGGCCTTGCAATGTGCGATTAGGACACAAGTAAAAATGCAAACATATAAATAATGCAAAAACAATATTTGAAAAATGTAATCGTTCTTAAAGTTACTGAACTTTCAAAAGTTATTGATTAAGTGGAAACATTTTAGATTATTGTAAAATATTATTTAATTTATATTTAAATAAAAAAGATACACATTACTCAGTAAAAAGAAAAATAGATAATGCTAGTATCAAGAAAAGCAAAACTGAAAAGATGAAAATGTTTTAATATTCAAGAAGCAATCCTGTCTTTTTTACTGAATTAAGGGCCTTTCCTGAAATAAAATCAATTATGCTCACATAATAAAGGTGTATCTTAATAATTTAAGTGAAGAAATAAAATCTGTAATCACTTTCACTTTCATTTGGAAAATAGTACCTCATAAGTTTTTTCAATTGCAGACTGTAAACATAGAAGCAAATTTATTAACTTGGCACTATTATATAAGGTGCATAGTGAAAGTTTGTAAAATGGCAAAATCGTTTTTTCTAGTCCTATAATTAATTTATTTTCAGAATAGCCCCAGACTCTATACGGATTCATTCTATAAACAGTATTGGTGAAAAATCAGATGTGCTTGTTTTTTGTTTGTTTGTTTGTTTGAGACTATCACCGTTGAATACACATCAAGCAAAATAGTTAAAGAAAAGCTTTTGGAGTAATGTAGTAAATTCAATAACATGTATACATGCACACACACACACAAATACACATCCCAAACAACCACAAGAGGAATAAGAAATTTATAACCAGGGTGGGCGCAGTGGCCCATGCCTGTAATCCCAGCACTCTGGGAGGCCGAGATAGGCAGATCACTTGAGGTCAGGAGTGAGACCAGCCTGGCCAACATGGTGAAACTCTATCTCTACTAAAAATGCAAAAATTAATCGGGGCGTGGCGCTGCGCACCTGTCAGCTACTCAGGAGGCTGAGGCAGCAGAATCACTTGAACCCAAGAGGGTGAGGTTGCAGGGAGTGGAGATTGTGCGACTGCACTACAGCTTGAGTAGCAGAGCAAGATTCCGCTTCAAAAAAAAAAAAAAAAAATTACCAAAAACCTCACTAATTCTGTATGTCAGCATTTATTAAAATAAGGATAAGAGAGAGCTACTATAGATATCTCTAAGAAAATAAATAAATGATTATTGAATGTGTAGTTAATCTTCTTTTTGTTTGTCTATTTCTCTTTAGAGCCATGCCCCTGAATTGCATTTGCGGGCTGGATTACCGAGGGCTTCTCTGAAATGGCAAAGGAAATAATGTTTGATTTCAAAATGGCAGTAATAGTAGTTATATCAAAACGTGACCTTTGAGAGATTATTCAGCAAATAATACACTTAATGAAACGTGTTTTTAAAGAAATAGAGATTTCAGAAAATATGGTACTGCATATGATTGTTGCCAAATTATTCCATATACTTAATGGTTGTTCGACACTTTCTGTTTTATAAAGTACTTTCAAATATATCAATTCAGTTAGCTAGTACCTAAATCCTTGATGTAATCACTGTCATATAATATACAAGCAAACTGTGTGTAATGAATCACACTGGAGTTGAAGTAGAAGAGTAGGCGTCAGGAAAGTGGCAGGTGTGTCATTTTGAATAAAGGCTGTTGTGAGAAACGCTCCTTCAGACAGATCCCTCTCCCTAGGTATTTCTGTGGTGAGAAGAGCGAGTGGGGTTTGTGGAGCAGAGTCCGGGGCTTGTGCATTCTTAATTCAAGTAACAGCACTTGAATTAAAGGTTTATTCTAACTATAAACCTATACATTTTTCTCATGACATATTTGAACATATTCTTTTTAAGAAAAGAAAAAAAATGTAGTGATATAAATGTTCAGGTCCTGAAGTATCTGTATTTCACTTATTACTAGTCTCTTCCATATTTTATGTGAATGCCCCAAATATTGTTAAAACGTTAAAGAAGTAAACAGGCTGGAGAGGATGTGGAGAAATAGGAACAGTTTTACACTGTTGGTGGGATTGTAAACTAGTTCAACCATTATGGAAAACAGTATGGCAATTCCTCAAGGATCTAGAACTAGATGTACCATATGACCCAGCCATCCCATTACTGGGTATATACCCAAAGGATTGTAAATCATGCTGCTATAAAGACACATGCACACGTATGTTTATTGCGGCACTATTCACAATAGCAAAGACTTGGAATCAACCCAAATGTCCATCAGTGACAGACTGGATTAAGAAAATGTGGCACATATACACCATGGAATACTATGCAGCCATAAAAAAGGATGAGTTTGTGTCCTTCCTAGGGACATGGATGCAACTGGAAACCATCATTCTTAGCAAACTATCACAAGAACAGAAAACCAAACACCGCATGTTCTCACTCATAGGTGGGAACTGAACAATGAGATCACTTGGACTCGGGAAGGGGAACATCACACACCGGGGCCTATCATGGGGAGGGGGAAGGGGGGAGGGATTGCACTGGGAATTATACCTGATATAAATGACGAGTTGATGGGTGCTGACGAGTTGATGGGTGCAGCACACCAACATGGCACAAGTATACATATGTAACAAACCTGCACGTTATGCACATGTACCCTAGAACTTAAAGTATAATAATAATAAAAAAAAATGAGATATATGCTGAAACAAGGCTTTGAAGATGTATAATGTTCTGAAATGTAATTAGATGGCAAATTATTTCTGGTACACATTTCCTAGCACTTACATTTTTCACCCACTCATAAAACAATGCGCAGTAGGTCATACTGAGTCACCAAATTAAACATTCAAATTATTCTACATCTCCAAAAGTAGCCCATAATTAAAAGGAATTTCATATTGGAATAACTGGAACTAATTTGCTTATTCATTAAATTGTGTCCAAGTGTAGTCTCTGAATTATATCAATTAGGGAACGAGAAGGCATACTTATAAAGAGCTGAATTAGCAGTGCAAATAAACTAACCACTGTGGATATTTTTGAAAATTCTAATGTTAATTTTCTGTTAGTCAATGCAATGGAAATATGTCAGTAGCATAGTAATAAAAATTATTTCTTTTTATAGCATCTTTGATAATTGTAAAATTAATAAAGATTTATTATTTTAAAAACTGAATAATTCCTACATCATTAAAATTACAAGTAACTCCACTGTCTAATTACAACAACTATTGTGGTCTGGATGTATTTTCTTATCATTTTATTTATTTATCATTGATATCTTAGGTGAGTATTAAAATATACCCTAACATTATTTTATGATTAATAATTTATTTAAAATATGTTTTATGATTATTTAAAATTAAGCCTGTTAAAAATAAAACTATTGATCTTTCCTATCCCCTAATCCCAAATTTGCTCCTCCCAAATTTAAACCCAAGTGAGTAATTACAACTCTGTTTCCCCAATAGTTCAGGCCAAAATATTGGCAGTATCATGGACTTTTGCCACTAATATATAGGGTTCAAATATATCTTGTTTGCATAGAAAAATTTCAATTAATCATTTATATAGTTTATAGTTTAGAACAGCTTCAGGAATAGTTTACACATAGTTTCCTCACTAATTTCCCTGTTTTCTCTTTTGCTATGCTATATTTTCTCAAATCAGTCACACTGTTAATGCTAATTCTTTGAAGAGGCGATTGCTTTTCTGTTTAAAACCCTTCATTGGCTGCCAATTGAATAAACAAAAGTTCTTACCATTTTCTAAGACGCTTTATGTGACCGTCTCCCCATGGAGTGCAACCTCATCTCCTCTGTTCTATCACATTGGCATCCTCCGTGGAACGTCAGGGGTGCATTCATACCCCAAGGCCTCATTTGCTATTTCTGCTCCCTGAAAATGTGTTCTCTCAATTATGCTCTTGTCTCATTCTCTCATAACCATTCATTGTATTCGAATTATAGCACCCCGTGAGGCTTTCAGCAACCATCTTGTTCAGTATCCAGCACCTCTTGTGCCCAGAACTCTCTATTCCCCTTCTTTGCCATATTTTTTTAGAATAGAACTTAAACCATCTGGCATACAACACATGATATTTTGTGGTATTAATTATTGTTTTTCTCCCAGCACTGGAACAACAGCTCTATGAAGCCAAGACATTCTGAATGTTATTTTCACTGCTTTTTCCCCAGTCCCTAGAAATGGGCCTAGAATATACATAGTAGATGCTCAATAATTTGTTGTGGAACAAATGAAAGTTGATCCTCAGTAATATTTTATAATGAATAGGCTTACAACTTATGAACAAGCCATAACTTATTTAGCCATCTCCCTAAATTTTCATAGTTTTGTAAGTAATAATATCATTGTTGTGAAAACAATTATGTGTGTATATACATATATTATATATGTATTTTATGGCAATGATACACATACATGTATAGTCTTCTGTAATATTTATAGGTGCTTTTGTTTTGCTTGCATTATGCAACACATATGATTTTATAGCTAGTATTCTGGATGTCCATGAAACATCAATTAAAAAAGAGACTAATATTAAACAGCAGACCTGTTATAGTGATAGTCAAAATATTCTTTCCCCGTTATATACCTCAGAGCTTTCTGATGAACCCTTTTGAAATCTAATAATGGCTGTAATCATAATACATTTGTTCTAGATAGTTTTACAAACAATTTTTAATCTTCAAAATTCAAGGCTAATGTATGCATGTTGAATGATTACGGCATTCATATGTAAGCTATGTTTGGAACCAGAACTTACAGAACTTCAATGTGCTTATATTTATGGGTAGATATGATAGACAATGCATGGGAATAACAAGATATCATTAGTTTATTCATTAAAAATATGAATACAGCTGGTTTTGCTCTGTAGTTTTTGCTATGATAAACCTTAGCCATGAAAATAACCTGATTTTGAGTCATGTGCATCATCTTTCTTATGACTCACCAAAAATAGGGAAATGAGTCTAGAACCATCAAAACAGTTAACAACAGAAGTGAGATTTTAGCTTGGATGCATTTTATTATAAAAGTAGTATAATTATATTCAAGAATTTGTTAACCTTTTATCTCACTAAATAAATTTCAATATTCATTATAAATAACAAATTCAGGCATTTAAAATTGTATTTATAAATTCATAATTTTTGCTGTTTGTTTTAATTGCACATGTCATTCCCGTTATGGAATGACATCAACATCTCCTTGGCAAGAGGATATTTTTAAATTTCCACATATACATTTTAAGAGTTTGATACAACCCTATATATCTATGATTTTCCCTTTCCTATAATTGGTAATTTTTACTGTAGAAGACTTTGTCACTTATGAAAGTGTGTATTATTATTATATTTGGATGATAAACTAAAATTTTGAAATATTTAGAAGCATTGTTATGAACTCATTAAAATTATCAAAACCACCTCATATAAAAATGGTATGTAATATTTTCTTATACATAAGTAAATTGGTAACATTGTTTTATATTTTTAATTTAATTTGATTATGAAAACTTTCTATGTGTTTTTGAATTTGTGCAACCTTAGATTGCTACACCCATTTCCTCATGCATTAATAGAATAGGATTAGACAATCTTTAAGGATCCTTTTGACTCTAAGATTATATGATTCTAATTAATGGCACTGCAGATCTTGTAGAGGGAAATTAAATTGGACCCATACCTGAAGCTACTTTTCAGTTGAATTAGTACTTAGGGAGTTGAGACAGCAGAAACACGGAAGGCAAAACAGTCATTCATAACAGATCATAATAAATTTGCTAACATTATAGAAAGGTCATTGCAAAGTATTTCTTTTTTCTTTTTAAATAGGACCTTCCCATTTTCACTTAAAAAACAGTTTTGAATAAATTTATACATTTCCTTCTTCAAATATGATTTAAATTAAAAGTGTCTCTATTTTCTCCAGATGGAGTTTCAATGATCATAAACATTTACATTAGGAGAGAATATAGTACCTCTTACCTAGCTTAAGTTGAAAAGGAATGAAACTGTAAAATAAATTTACCAAAATAACTAAAGATTTATTTATCGTCCATAGGTGTCAATCAGTTTACCTTTAAAAAGCGTTCAGTGGTACAAATTTTAAAAATCCGTGTAACTGACAACAATCAAATGTGATTTTTCTCCAATTTATTATTTTCTGCCAGGGGAAATATAATGCAATAATCATGTTTTAAATATATATCTTTTAAAATGATTCTGTTGTGATACATATGATTGTTATTCATATTTTTACTATTATTGAATGCCTGTATTGACCTTTCCAATTTGATAGTGCAGTAGGAAATCAACTTTTTTTTTTTCAATATTGGAAATTGGAAATTACCTGGTAATTTATTTGTACTAGAGACCACTAATTGTCTGTATAATGCAGTCTTTCATTTTGTTTAGTAGTAGAATCTCAAGCACATACGACCACAAGCAAGAGATTACCTTCTATAGTCTTACCAGTGATTAATTTTGATGAAGTATAATATGAATTATATTATGAGCATAGATTTAAGTTAATCTCCATAAAAACAAAGCTGATTGTTTTTCATCTCTTCTTACACATTTCCCCTGGCTGGAATGCAGAAGTATTGCTGAACTTAGCCATGAGGATGAAACACTAAGATAGGATTATGAAGAGAAACAAAATGAAAATCACCTGGGACCCAGGGTGAACTCACGGATAAAAATAGCCCCACCAACTCTCTTAATTGTTGGGGAGAAATATAAGACTACAATAAGGGTCACTCCTTATACTCATCATTTTTGAGTTAGCAATGCTGACAAGTGTGTTAAACTATATATTTTTCTCAACAAGACATTGAGGAGCATGCTTCTTTTATTACCCAAAAGGAACAAAAAATGCTTTAGCGTCTAATTTTCAGCCTGCAAGGGCTCTCATAGTGTGGTTTTCAAAGACTTACATGTTTTATTTCCTTACCTCACTGCACCATTATGAATTTGTCTTCCGTGCTAATATCATGATAGCATCTAATGGTTCCAAGAGTGAATATTATCACTAGTATATCAACCTTTGTATTTCCCATATTACATAACCAAATTCCAAGTATGATCAACTGAGATTTTTCTAAAATTTTCCACCTCTCAATTCTGTCTACTAGTTTGAAATAAATGAGCAAAATACATGTGCAACATGATAATTCTTCAAACTTGGCTCTTATGCAAGCAGTATTGATGACTGAGGCATTAACAAAAGCAATAAAATTGTTTTGAAAAACAAAAACGAAGTGAAAAATGTGCTCAGTTTATCTTACACAATATTGTTTTCCATATTGAAAATGGCTAGATAACCTTAGAAAAAAATGGCAAATACATTATTTACCTAAAAGTTATAGTAATCTGGGAAGAAGCTTGAAGTGATCTATCCTGTCATACAGCTGTCATTAACTAGAACATTAATTATTCTTAAAAGGATGCATACAATTTTTCCAAGGGATGTGCATCTGCAGACAGTTTTAAGGGACTATTGTCAAGAACTGTGAAGGATCTAAGCTTACACGTTAGCCTGCTTCAGTTTTATGGATGTTGGCAGAAGGCTTGTAACTCTTTGGTCAGAGACAGAAAGACTTCCATTATTTACAGCACAGCACAGAGTTGCACGAGCTTCACGTTTGCTCTGGTTCCTATTTTTCTTCAAGTTTACCGGAGATGATGCCAAGAAGTTCAACTTGATGCTACACACAGTTTGTGTCACAGATGAAGAACTCCAAGTAAAGGCAACATAAATCTTTAATAAATGAACAGTAAGCATACCTGTCTGATGTTTTCTGTGGAAGAAAACACTATCTTCGTTTTACTTGATAATAAGCAAATCTGTTCTCTCATCCATAAATAAACAATATCCTGATCTCCCAGGGCTATCCACTATATAAAGATCTTTAAAAAGGAAAACCTGTAGTAAATGTGAAGCCAGTGCCTCTCTATTTGTAAGATGCACAAAATACATGAGACCAATTGAAAATTGCCTCTCAACAAATACGCTTCCAGATTTTTAGCTTGCTCTATTCTAAACATGAAAGTTCTCAGAAAGTATGTGTCCTCAAGATTCATGTCATTTCTTTTTTCCCAAGTTGCTTTATCACAATCACCTTATTTTTCACATTATCAAATAAAGCACTTCACTGAACTATCCAAAATTTTCCATGGTGTTATAGTTTCTGAGGTACTAAGAAGAAACTCACAGGCGAAGCATATTTATAAATTGTTTACAAAACAATATTGAACACATATTTTCTCCCTTTCCCTGTCACTAGTAACTTTTTCTGTGCTTGATTAATTCATATCACATATTTAATAGGCAAACTTATTTAGAATATACTGAGAGGCGAAGCCAGCTTGACTTCCTAGGAGGAGCAGGGACTTGGATAACGTTTTTGTCTAGCGAGAGGATTGTAAAACACAACAATCAGCACTCTGTAGCTAGCAAGAGGATTGTAAAATGCACCAACTGGCACTCTGTAAAACACACCAATCAGCAGGATCTTAAAAGTAGCCACTTGCAGGAAGGATTGAAAAAAAAGGGCACTCTAGGACAAAAACAGAACATGAGCGGGGCCAATAAGGGAATAAAAACTGGCCACCCCAGTCAGCAGCAGCAACCTGCTCAGGTCCCCTTCCATGCCGTGGAAGCTGTGTCCTTTTGCTCTCACAACAAACGTTGCTATTGCTCACTCTTTGGCTCCATGCGATCTTTAAGATCTGCAACACTCACGGCGAAGGTCTGTGGCTCCATTCTTGAAGTCAGCGAGACCACACACCCACCGGCAGGAACCAACTCCAGACACAATACCACATGATAGTCTGTTCTAAGCATTGATATGTATAGGTTATTTATTCCTCATAAGAACACTGAAAGATAATTGCTACTTACTGGGTCCTTCTTAAGATGAGTAAGTTAGGGACAGATACTCGTGATTTTGCTCAAGACTTTACAGCTTGTCTGTGGCAGAAAAGAGATGAGAATTAAATTAGCTAGTGACCATTTCTTGGAATTTAAACACATTGTTATGCACCTCTTAGTATATGTAATTAATGACATGCAGTTCACATAATTATGTTATTTAAATTAGATTGGACAGAAATAAAAAAATCAGTATGGTTGATACTTGAACATGAGCTTAAGCTGTGTGCATCCCCTTATATAGAGATGTTTTTAATTAAAAAATCAGCATCTGCATTGAAATGTAGATCAAAATACAGTATTCACAGGATGAAAAACCCGCAGATATGGAGGACTGACTTTTTGTATACTCTGGTTCCACAGGGTTACTCGAACATGTGCTGATTTTGGTATCCTCTGGGGTCCTGGAACCAATCTCTTGAGGATATCAAGGGACCACTGTATTTTTATTTAAAATGACAAGAGTAGAAAATATATGTAGATATATCCTGAGGAACATATTTTAGGTATATGCTTTTCTATTTTAATTTGTCTTAAAAAAAAAATACACGTCTTAGAACTTACCATGTATCAATACAAAAATGTGGCCATTATTTATGTAGGAAAAGTTGATGTACTCCTCCAGAGGGTAGGAAATGAGATTGCAGTGCACATGGGATAAGATAATTCCTCTCAGAGAGGAGAATAAGGTCTTAATCAGAGGATTTCTGCCACTCACGTGAAGGATGTTTCACCACGTCTTCCTGAAATCATTTGCAACTAGTCAAGAACAAATGACTGTGGTGACAGAGATGTATTTATTGCTGCCACCTTGTTCCCACTTCACCATTGCATATTTGTACACAGGACACATAGTTAGTCTTTTAAGTTTAGATTTTACTGAGAAATGAGGACCCTGTCTGGACTTCATTAGGAGAATTATGAGTGGCCAGAGATACTAAATTTTCAGCTGGATGCCAGACCTTGAAAGAACTCTGCATTTTTCATTTTGAGAGGAGAAGTCGGCGTGTTTTATAATGGGAGGAATATTAAAGCAGATACTTTGGCATCAGAAGGATTGACCTTGACAGAGATTGGTGAGATGATAACATTATTTCCTTCTTTGGACCATACGGAAATGCTGCATTTTTCAGCCTCAATTGCAGGTAGGATGAGACCATTTCACTCGTGAATGAAATGTAGGTAGAAGTTATATTTGCCACTTTTAGACTGAGCTATAAGACACCTCATGCGATGCTTCTCATACTCCTCTTTATACTAAATGCAGAGGATTCAGTGAAAACCTTTAAGGAATTTCAGAAAGTTAATCCTCTACTGAACTGTGATATGAATGAGAAGAAAAAACAAATTGTGTTAAGTCATTAATATTTGCAGTTTGATTCAGAAACTAGTATTAATTACTCTAATACAGTGAGATCCTAGTGATGATTCTGCAATGACTACTTTTACAGTGAAAGTGACCACAATAGCATGCATGGATAAATATAAGGTAATAAACATTAGGACTGCTTACATATATTTTGGGTTCTTCATACACATGGTAGGATATAGCTCACTGCCCTGCTGAATTCACTTATAGCATGTGATTTCCTTTTGCGTATTGAAATGTTAGTAGACTCAAGTGTCTGTTTCCTTCTAGAGGCAAAATTTCAGAGTGTGCCTCACAACATTCTTTTTTCTTTGACTACAGTGACTTTCAATGTTCTGGAGTGGCTGCTTTGTCCCCTAGATCCTGGTATAAAGGTGACAGTGACCTATGAGTAGAGTCATAAGCAACACCATGGACATGTGAAATGAGTAACTTATGAATGAATTGATTTAGTCTCCTGACATTTCGAAATTGTTTTGTTATCTTTCAGCTTAGTTTTTCTGATGTAATTCAATTGCCTAAGGAAACAGTATCTGCTGTGATGTGTTGCCGTCTCTTACTGCCCAGTGGTTGTCAAGGCCAAAAGTTCTAGGCATGGCAGTATTCTGAGAGTTGAGAGCCAATATATTTTCTTGGCAGTGCTCATGCTCATGGTGCACTTGAAGCAGTGTTGATGCTGCCATAGGAACACCGCAAGCCAACTTCGTTTCTTCCATGGTCACACTGTTTATGTATTCAATTACAGACCTCAGGTGTGTCTGACATGAAATAAACATATGCAGGCATCATGAGGGTAATCAACTGATTGCTTCAGAGTGACTGTTCTTTGTAGGTCTTGAGAATACTAACCGGGAAAAACAGGCTTTTAACTTTAATAATTTCAGCAAGTTAATATAAAGGGAAGTTCCACATATAGGTCTGGATCAAGTTTTTCTGTGAAGTAATTGCCAATTAGAAAAGTTTCCTAAACAATTAAACCTAGCAAAAAAGTTGTTCAAAGATTCCATTCACTTATTACACAAAACAGAGTATATTTTATGAGTGCTACCTTCTACTTTGGCCCTTAGATAAAAGGTATCTTCACCTTTCTTTTGTAGTGTTTCACCTAAATATTTGGGCATATATCTATAACCCATCATTCCCTTTTGGAAGCAAAGAATAATAACAAAAGTAATATAATCTAAACCTGCTTTAAAGTCCAAATGTAGTTTATGTTATGTGTTCCTGTAATTATTTGTCATCTGTGGCTCAAATCCCTTTTACTAAAATACTTTGCACTTCACCAGAAACAAACTTGTGCAAACACAGAAGCTATGTAAAACTCCCAAAATCAAGTGACTAAGTTTCAGTAACAAATAAACCTGAATGTGCATAATAAATAGATTATAATAATGCTGAAAATTCTATATTTTAGGTTCTTTATGGTCTAGAGTTCTTCACATGTATTTAATAAACCATTCTGAGTGCTATATTTCCTGCTAATAAAACCAAATAACAATGTTCAGGGTAAATTTTAATGAATTAATGCTTATAATGCAAACTACGCTTTCATCCATTTTATTCAGAAAGATATGATTAATTATATAACATATTTTTATATGAATTCCCAGAGTAAAACTATTTTTATTTGCTTAAATGACAACATAATTTATTAAATGAATAAATACATGGATTCATGTTCTCCATCACCATTTCAGGCATGTTTTTGTGACTTCTACCTTCTTCACCATGAATTCCTTCTAACCAACCATTATATCTAAAATAAATTATCAGCAAACATAAATAATGTGGCATTCCAGAGCTACCTCACATGAGCTAGATGATGGCAGGCACAATTAATAATAAACAGACTCTACCTTTAAATTCTCTAAAGCCACAGCATTTAAATTATAACTATGCTAGAGAGCAGTAACCTATTTTCCTGTTAATTATATCCCATAAAAGCAATATACCTTCACTAATTAATTATACTTGAAGTAACAACTATGGCTTCATTAAATGAACCATTCCTAATAATGAAACCTTAACATAATTGGACTCTTCTGTCTAGAGGCAGTAACAATTATTGTCATTGGAAAGGATTTCAAACATGGCTACACTTTGCAAAGCTGATTCATGACTGACATAGAACCTGAGATTTCCTAGAGCAGTAGCTCTCAAAACCTTTCTGTGAAGGGCCAACTATTAAGTATTTTAGAATGTATGAGCTGTGTGATCTCTGTCACAAGTATCAATATTTGCCGTTGTAGTGCGTAAGTAGCCGTAGACAATAAGTAAAATAAAAGGATGTCATTTTATTCTAATAAAACTTTGTTTACCAAAATGAATCAGTGGCCTGATTAGCTCTGTGGTTTGTAGTTTGACGACCTATTATACAGAGTCAAATGATTGAACTCGTCTCTACTATGTTTCTAGATTTTCTAGTATAGTATTCTAGGTTTCTATCTTTCTCATCTATCCATCTTAATGGTTAAGTTCTACAAAATTTTATCATATATAATATTATTTAAATTATATTAATCTGCATTTAACACGTTTCTCTATTTTGTAATTTAGCATTTTTGAGCCATTAAAGTTTAAATTAAAGTAGAGATGTAGACATTATGTAAAGACATATTACTTTGTTGTATATGTTCATAAAACACAGTAATGGCCACATTGAAACTACACAATACGATCCACCAAAAGCAAGTAAGGCAGAGATTGTGTACATAAATAACCAAGTACAAGTTCTATCCTTTAAGTGAACCCCTACAGCATTATTATTCCTGTATGGTGGAAATTCCAGAAGTAGACAGCACATACATTTTACAGCTTCTTATCTGTTATATGGATACCTTTTTTTTTTTTAAAATCAAGTATGCCTTCTTCTTTTTGATCTTCTTCTTCTTCTTCTTCTTCTTCTTCTTATTATTATTATTATTATTATTATTATTATTATTATTTTGAGACAGAATCTCACTCTATTGCCCAGGCTGGAGTGCAGTGACACAATCTTGGCTCACTGCAAACTCTGCCTCCTGAGTTCAGGCCATTCTCCTGTCTCAGCCTCTTAATTTAGCTGGGACTATAGACACTCACCACACCCAGCTAACATTTTTGTATTTTTAGTAGAGACGGTATTTCACCGTGTTAGCCAGGATGCTCTCCATCTCCTGACTTGGTAATCTTCCTACCTTGGCGTCCCAAGATGCTGGGATTACAGATGTGAGCCACTGCGCCCGGTCCACATGCCTTCTTTTATTCATGGTTTCCTAAATATAATATTATATTTATATAATTGAGAATTCCTTGTTCTGTGTTTTCTTTTTCATTTTCTTTCATCCCAGTCAATCATTTTCAGTCAAAATTAATATATATTGATGGGAAAGAAATACAGAGCAATCTAAGAAGCATTGTGAAAAAATGGTGCGAACATATTCATCAAAAAGTAATATTGCAATTTTATTCAGTATCCCATCCAAACTTTTCTCCTGCAGGACTTTCATGGTCGCTATTGTCAAATCTTCTCCCTTCTGCATAACTTTCATTTATCTTCTCTATTATTGCTATTGTCACATAAATGTGCTTTTATATATCACATTAGAAAAACAGTAATTCTCAGTCGGGTGCGGTGGCTCACGACTGTAATCCCAGCACTTTGGGAGGCCGAGGCAGGCGGATCACAAGGTTAGGAGATCGAGACCATCCTGGCTAACACGGTGAAACCCCGTCTCTACTAAAAATACAAAAAATTAGCCGGGCGTGCTGCGGGCGCCTGTAGTCCCAGCTACTCTGGAGGCTGAGGCAGGAGAACGGCGGGAACCCGGGAGGCGGAGCTTGCAGTAAGCAGAGATTTCGCCACTGCACTCCAGCCTGGGCGACAGAGAAAGAAAGGAAGAAAGGAAGAAAAGGAAGGAAGAAAAGAAAGGAAGGAAGGAAAAATAGTAATTTTCTCAGTCTACATATCTCACAAATATAGAACTACTTATATTTTCTTCTTTAGAGCAAACTTTCTCAAAAGTATTCAGAAAGTACAATGTGTAAAACAAGCAGCAAGAGAGGACATCTGTGTTAGACTGAATAATGGCCTCAAGTGATGTCAGGTCTTAATCCCTAGTACCTGTAAATGTAATCCTTTATGGCAAAGAGACTTGCAAATGTCATTAAGTGAAGAATTTTGTGATGGAATATTACCATGCATTATCTTGGTGGTCTCTAAATGCTATAAGTGTCCTTATAAGAGTGATGGAAAGGGAGATTTGACACAGAATCTAGGTTGTGTGATCATGGAAGTGGAGAAATATTTGAAAATTATACGCTACTGTCTTTGAAGATAGAAGAAGGGGCCACTGAGCCAAGAAATGTAGTTCTAGAAGCTGCGTTTCTGGAATAATTTCCAGAATTACTCTCCCGTGAGTTATCTGGAAAAAATAGAATGCTGATCACACCTTGGTTTTAGACTACTGATGCTGATTATGAATTTCTGGACTTCAGAAGTATAAGAGAAAATGTCTGTGTTGCTTTAAGCTACCCATTTTGTGGCAATTTGTTACAGTAGCATAGGAAAATAACAGAGAATCTCTTCTTGTTCCCAGGTTTAAAAGCAGGTCTTCTAACATTTCCACGTTATTATGTCATAAGATATTGTTTATAGGTTTTCAAAAGATACACTTTATCAACTTAACGAGTGCCTTTTAAATCCTAATTTAATAAAAGCATATATATATAGTAAATTAATGATGAATTTTATCAAATTCTTATTTGTATCAATATCTGTTAGGATACAGATCTTATGTATCTGCATCTGCTGAAATGATGTGATTTTTCTCATTTACTTTGTGAGTGTGATGAATAATATTCCTTTTAATTGAATCTCAATTATAGAGAATTGAATTAATCATTATTTTGATTAATGACATACTTTCATCTTATGACTATTCATGGTCATCTTTTATACGTAGGTAATTAAATAATAACTTTTACAGTGTTGGAAGCAACCAGCATATAGCACCCTGCATAAAAGCTAAAACCTGAACAATGACCACATTTAGCCATATAGTTTCTCACTCCCATCTCATCCTCTATAATTACCAGTGTTTGAACCACAACCTCTTTCTTCTCTAAACCACTAGTTGAAATCTAAACTCAGCACTCCAACCTCCCATTTATTGATTTCTGCTAGGCTTCTTGAAGTCTCACCTTGTGCATCTATATCTTTGATACCAGCCACACTTAAAGGGCATTTGTATCCAGATATTCAGGCTCTCTCTGTGTGGTTACCTCCTTCTTGGAAATTTGTCTCATAAGCCCCATACACATTGAATACTCTGAACTCTAATCTCTGTCACCTCTGTCACTTCAACACAGTAAAACTTCACTTTCTGTGTATGCTTTCTTTCTTCATATTAGTATTTGAGAAATGTTATTAGAGGAAAAGCATCTGAGTGAATGTAATTTATAGTCTATAATTATTTATTTTTAATAATAATCCCTCTCAAGCTCTGTATAGATTGATTGTTCTGCAGTGTCTTCCAACAGTTGTCTAACATATTTTGCCCCGTTTTTATAGCCAACTTCAGGATGTGAGTTTGTGCTACTTTATCATGGCCCGAACCTGAAATTCTCTAATATATATTGAAAGGAATGGTTATTATAGTTCATGTTGCATTTCTCGTGTTTCCAATGAGTTTTTCGATTTTCTATTTCTCCACAATTCTGGAATTAAGAATCCATTTGTTTCATTCTAATATAGTTTCTTATTCATAATGCTAAAGGGAGTGTTGTTTTAATGACCATCAACAACTTCTACATGGGCACCATTCATATTTCCCAAAGTCTCAGTAGCATTTCAAATTGTTGACAACTTCTTCCTCTTCAAAATATTATTCATTATAGATTTCTTTAAAAATATGCCAACCTTTCTTTTCTTCTTCCCACCTCAGCTATTTATTTCCAACTCAATTCCAACACGTTTATTTTTCCAGCTCATTTGGCATTAATTTATATTGTCTGTTTCAACTCTTCCTTGGTGATTTAACAACAAAAATAAATCATTCCTTTCAAAGGTTCTTAAGTGTCAGTAACTCCCATAGTTTTACTTTTACCTTTGACTATTCTCCAACCTTCATACTTAGACACAAAGTTGTTTAATTACCATCTTGCATTTCTCTCATGCCAAACACCAACATGACTGACAGTCCTGTTATTTCTGTATTCAAAGTATATCTCAAATGCATTCACTCTTTCCATCGCCATTGCTACTCTTACTGTTTTAGTCAATTCTGTCTGCTATCACAAAGACCCATAGACTAGGTAGCTTAGAAACAGCAGAAATCAATATTTTGCAGTTCTAAAGGCTGGAAGTCTGAGACTATAGTACCAGAGTGACCAGATTTTAGTGATATCTCTCTTCTAAGTTGCAGACTACCATATTCTTCTTGTATCCACATGGCAGAGAGTGAGAGAAGTCTCTTGTGTCCCTTATATAAGGGAGCTAGTTCCATTTAGAAGGGGTCCAACCTCATGATGTAACCACCTCCCAAAAGTTTTACCTCCTAATACTATCATATTAAGGTCAGGATTTCAACCTACAAGTTGTGGGGACAAGGTGGCAGCAGCCATGCAGTCCATTGCAGTCACTATCCAAGACATCACCATCATCATTATCTCCATTCTGTATGTGGATAATAGTCTCTGGCTTTGTCTTCTTGCATTTATTCTTTTCCCCTAAATTGATTCTTCAAAGAGTAATGTCAAAGACATCCAGAGCCAGAGGGTGATTAAAGCAGTAAAGAAAGATTTTATTCAGAAATTTTTGTGACACAGGAAGAGACACTTTAATATAGAAATGAGCTCAATTCCAAATACAGGCACAAATGGAAATTTATAGCAAAAGAGCAGTGTGAGGGGGTCAGTGGATGGAAAATTACTATGAGGATACATCGAAAGTAGGGGAAATCTTGCTAAACCAAATTAACAGGATTCTTGCTGAAGGCAGGTCAGAGTGATCAGGTATCAAGAGTGGGAGATTCTCTCTCTATGGACTTAGCAGGATTCTTGTTAAAAGTGAGCTAGGGAGATGAGGCAAGGACAGGGTCCTAGGTGGAGATCTAGTTGAGAGGAGAGCTAAAAAATCTGACTAAAGTTTGATCAAGGAGAGAGTCATTGTCAGTATCTGTGGTAATTTTTTTAAATTACTGAAAGTGAGGCTTATTTGCATTCTTCAAGGATTTACCAATTAATAAACTATGTTAAAATCTCCAGTTTTAATGTCTATTTCTTCTTTCAACTTCTATTATTTCTGCTTTAGGAAAATTGTAGTTTGAACCATGTTATTAATGTATATTTTATTTTTAATGTAGAATGAAGCATGAAGCCTTCTGTAGAATAAATTTTCCTTCCTTATCCTGTTAAATTTATTTTGTCCTAAATTCTATCTTGTCTCATAGCAAAATTCTAACAACTATTTCAGGATCTTGCTATCATACAAGATCTATCTTTGCTCTTCTTTTTACATTAAACCATTTTGAATTGTCTTGTTTAGTGTGTTTCTTGCACACAGAATAGATTGGATTCTGCTCCATTAGCCAATCTAAAAATACTCCATTTAATGGTGAGTTAAGCCCATTTGTGTCTTTGATATACCTATTATGCTGATGTTAAATTTTGTTATCTAAGTTTTTGCTATATAAACAATTTATATAAAATCTTGCCTGTATTTACACTTTAATTTGAGGGGCAGGATATACTCATTTAGTATTTATAAATGTTTCTATGATTATTCTTATTATCTTATACTAATATAATAAAATACATGAGTTTTCCAGTGTATTTTAATACTGTCTATTGATTTCTTCAATGATTAATAATACTGTTCTCTGGTAAACTCTCTTTCTTTTCTTCTCTCTTTTTGCTTAACATTTACTGTAATTTGATATATCTTTAGTGGCAGTTAGATACTCCCGAGATATTCATTAAGATTCATCTACTTTCTTTTTCTTCTTATTTCTTCATGCTTAACACATTTAATAGCATCATGTTTTGTCACTGTAATCTCCATTACTTGTTCTTAATTATAAAATTAAACACATATAATCCTTATCCAGAAGCTTCACGTGTTGTTTGTCTTGTCAGTGAGTAGGTCATTTCTTAAAAAGCAATAATAGGAACACTGTTTTTTAAAATCATAAATGTTCATGATGTTCTGCATTCCTTAGACATGACTTATAGTTTGGATGAATAAAATCTCATCTCTCTACTGTGTTCTCTCTTTCAAAATCATTAAACCCTTTCTTTATTATCATCCTGTATAAAATGTTGCTATCAAGAAGTCTATTATCAACATAAACTTCTTATCCTTTTACCTGCATACTCAAATAATTTATCTTATTTTTTATTTTGATTTTTGTTCTTAGAAATAACAAGTACCTGGGTATTACTATTCTTTGCCTAAAGTTCTACATTTAGAAATTTTGTAGATGTTTTTAATTTCTCAATTTCTGTTTTTACTCTTATTTTTATACTCTGTATCTCTTACTCTAGTTTGTACCACTTCTATTTGATTTTATGTACCTTCAAATTATTTTTTTTCTAAAAATTATTCTCTAAAAATTATCTTCTTTTTCTCTGATTATCTGATTCTCTGATTACTTTTTATTTTGTTCCAATTGTTTTTCTTCAGGGTAAGTGTCTTTTTCTTTTGGGGGTGAGAATTATTGATAATTTCTTGTTGTAGTTTATTGATAGTAAGATCTTACAATGCTTCCTTTTATCTTCCTTTTATCTTTGCCATCAACTCTAGCTGGTACTGGCCCTATGCTGCTAAGGATTAGGACAATTACTCTTGTATTCTGGGTTGTATGATGATTATTTGTCACTGTTTTAGTTGGTGATGTCAGCCATGGGTTTTTCCATTACTTCTCCTAACTCTTCTGCCTGGTGTTTGGTATAGATCCAGACATAAATGAAAGAAAAGGAGATGGATAGATAGATAGATAGATAGATAGATAGATAGATAGATAGATAGATTAGATAGATAAATAGATACATATTTACATATATACTTACATACCAAGTTTGCTGCTGAGTGTCTCTCCAGTTTATCTTACTTAATTTTCTCATAATCTAGAAGCTATTCTCTACAACAATAAAATAATTCAACTCTCAGGCAATACTGAGCAAAATATACTGTTAATATCTCAACATACTTGACCCTGTATTTTACATGAAAATAAATGAGGCTGGGCATGATGTCTCACGCCTGTAATCCCAGCACTTTGGGAGGCTGAGGTGGGTGGATCACTTGAGATCAGGTGTTCGAGACCAACCTGACCAACATGGTAAAATCCTGTGTCTACTAAAAAAACAATACAAAAATTAGCCAGGCATGGTGGTGCACGCCTGTAAGCCCAGCTACTTGGGAGGCTGAGGCAGGAGAATTGCTTGAACCTGGGAGGTGGAGGTTGCAGTGAGCTGGAATCATGCCATTGCACTCCAACTTGGGCAACAAGAGCAAAAAATCTCTGGGGGGAAAAAAAAAGAGTAAAACGCTTTTGGTTGGTCTCTGTTTTAGTAATATGTTATTTATTAGATAATGTGATACAAATTAAGTAAAGTGGGATTTTTCTTAGAGAAGATATTTATCTCCATTGAGGTAGCAAAATAGATTGAATGGATTTGTCTCCATTTAGGTTTAAATAAGAAATAGGTGTGTGTGTTTTTTGGCTTATTCTTATATTTCCTGGCTTATTTATATTCTAATTCCTCTTGTTTATATAATTATTCACTTTGATCACCTCATATATCTTATCTCTTTTGGGTAGCCTAAAAACAAAAATATTCTTACAGTCTGGTCAGCATTTGCTGTGCTTTCTTATTATCATACTTGCTTAGCACAAACTTGATGCTGATTCTACTTCTCATTCTTCATGACAAAGCAAGTGGAAAAAAATATCTGGGAATTGGCTCTGATACGGATAACTAACACTAATATGAGCCTTGTGCTCTTAATCTGTAAAATGAGAATAATAAAAATAGCAAGTCTGTCATCACTGCTATATGAAAATCCTGAGTTTTATGAGTGCTTCTGGGAGTATCTAGTAAAGAAAACATATCTGTGTGCTTTATCTTTTAATAGTTAAAAACAGTTTTGACAATAAGTAGTTTATATTTGTTAGTTATTAAAATATGTATGTTATAACTGTAAATAGTTTATAGGTATTAGTTATTATAATATACATGTACATATAACAAATTTATATAAACTATAAGTAGTTTCTATGTATTAGTAATTATAATATACCTATTGTAATAACTAAGAGTAGAAAGACAATGTAGAAACTAAGAGTTATATAATCCCCATAGTAATTAATCAATATGTAAATACTATTTTTATTATGTTTATACTATTTGTATATGTATTTATTACTTTATGTATATAATTTTTTACATAATTCTTAGATTCTATAATACCTTTTTTCTGCATATTTTTATTTATGTATTTAATAGCCTAATATATTTCTAATTTGCAGAAAACAAGGAAAGTTGTCTTCCTTCAATAATTACAAGTATGTATTTCTTTATCCAGGGAAGCTAAAAGGCAAGATCATAAGAAGCTATTATATGGAAAATTATTTCTTCATAATAACCCTTTTAAAATTGAGGCAACAGAATCCTTTTCCTCTTTCATTGTATGTTTAATTTAAAATTGTTTCAACAACAATGTGTAGATTGCCAGTTCAAGTTCTCAGGTGTAACAAGACTCACATATCTTTGTTAGACAATACAATGTAAATATAAAGTAAAAGTAAAACATTATATTAAAATGAAAGTTTTATAATATTTAGACATTAATATCTCAGCATTTCACTAGCATATTATTTGAAGAAAGTCATTCACTTTTTCACAGGTTACATCCTTGCTCCTGAAAATGACAATATCGTATTTTCTACTATTTCTGTCTAAAAATTTAAACAGGTTAGTATATCCTCTGCATAAGTGCTACAAAGTACAATGCACAATAATTTTATTATAATTACTACATGTTAGTAAAAAATTGATTAGTTTTCTTAATGATTGTTTGCTTATTTTTCATATCTAAATATGCAATAATTCTAAAGTTAAGAACTAACTACTCTCTTGATAATGGAGAAACCTTTCAACACACAAAAACAAAATTTTTATTGTCTTTTAAATAGGTCCTGAGAAGAGGATTAGAAAAAGGCAACACATCAAAAAGTTAAGAGGCAGAAATAGCTTTTTTGTTGCTGGCAAATTTAATGAGATCTTAAGTTATTCAACTGGCAAGTCTCATCTCTTTGAGTATCTCAGTGAAGACTGTCAGAAATCATCAAAATTCAACACAACAGAGTAAAAGCTAATAGCCTTTTTGTTACACCAAAACTGAAAGGATTGGTAAGACTCAAAATGAATGCTATTACTGAAAATCTTCTTTTATCTAATTCTTTGTGCAGTGAGTGAAAATTGAACAAATACATATCCTTTTTGTGGTGTTAAAATGAATTCTGACACTATTAAACAAATATTCTTTGGTCATAAGACCTCCTCAATACTTTTTTCACAAGTAGTATTATGAGAATATCCTATGTGATTCTAGTTCATAATATTCTGGCTATCATTATTTGATTATTTTCTGTGAAATAAAAATGAAGGACTCTATTTTTTTTAATGCTATGTTTTGATGAAGAAGGAAGTATTTGAGTGGTTGTCACATTAGAGAAATTTTTATTGTAATCAACCTTTGATAATTTCTAGCATAATTAATATTTATCTTCTTTTCTAGGTGTTCTTAAGTAACAAAAAGCAATAAAGATAAAATATAGGACATCAAAAATATCACATACATTCATATATCTCAAGAAATGAAAGCAATGAAAGAGCTGTGCTATGATCCCTATTTTTTGTTTATTGACAACTAATACAAAATTCCAAACAATAATGAAGCAACTACAGATTTGGGGGAAATAGTAAATCAGAAAGAGCAGTTAAGAGAATCTTTTTAGAAAAAAAGTTTTCTCTTTTGGAATTATGTTACATTTTAAGTAAATATTTTGATATTCAATCATTAATTTTTACATTTGTTTTTAATTTAACATATATTGTTGAGTACTAAATATATCAGGCACTATTATTATAGGTGCTTGTGCTAATAAACAGTCAGTTGGCTAGAATGTATAAAGTGCCATAGAAAATACCTCTTGAGTTCTATGCTCACTACCTGGGTGATGGCTTCAGTCATACCCCAAACCTCAGTATCATGCAATATACTCCTGTAACAAACTCTCACATATATCCTCAAATCTAAAAGTTGAAATTTAAAAAATAAAAATAAAAAGCAAATACTTAATCATATTAAGTATATTAACTAAGACAAAACTAAGTGATTCTGTTTTAGAAAAAGAATTTAGAAACGAGAGGGAGTGGAGACTAGAATAACACTTATGGTGTTCAATAAGAATAAAAACTATCAATATATACTTAAGTTTACTTTTTTCTAAGTTAGATAAAAATTGAAAATAATGTGTAGATATATAAATAACACAGATGCACATATTTGTGTGTGAATGTGTGTATATTTCTTAATTTTAACCACTAAGACCTAGAAGCAATAACATTTTAATATCAATCAGCACATCTAGCATTCAAATCTTGGATTCACTCTTTTCTTCTTTAAAAGGAAACAGAGATCTTTGAATCAATGCCTGATTCTAGGTGCATGGGGCAGAAAGAACAAAATGGGTCTGAGACATCTGTTGTTGTTAAGAAAATAAGGAAGTCTCAACTAGTCAGGGAGACATGCCAAAGAACATAGGAGCTAACTAGAAGTGACTCTCAGTGACCCCAACTGAGATAAATTGAGCAAGGGCATAAATAGTGATGACAATGGATTATTAAGATTAAATAAGCCAAATACACATGAATCCACACTAATATAAATAAATAATTGAATAAATAAGAAAAAGGAGACAAAGGAAAGCTTTTCCATACAGTAGAATTCTAATCAATAAATATAGAAAGAATAGTGGAGATAGAATCTCATTTCTTGGCAAATACCATACCATTGTTTCAAAAGACAAGTCTGCTAAAATTAGTGGATACAATTATGAGAAACAAGATATTTACATAGTCTCCAAGTATCTCTCAACAAAATAGTGATTTTAGAATAGTAATTTTAAAGTGGAAAAACCTGGCAGACAATATCTTATTCAAGTGATCAAAGTTAATGTCAAGAATATTAGGACTTGATGATATCACGTGCTTCCTGATATGATGCACTGAGAAGGGCAACCTCGGCATTGTGGTATTCTTGCCCAAATACATTATGTGAATTTAACCATGAAGAAATATTAGAAAAAATCAAACTTCGGAATAATCTACAAAAAAAAAAAAAAAAAAAAAAAAACAAGTATCAAGGGCATGAAAGACAAAAAGAAAAACTGAATTTTCCTAGAATAAAGAAAACTAAAGAAATGTAGCAACTAAATGAAATATGTGACCCTGATTTTGATCTAGTTAAAGATCATTAGTGGAACCATGGACAATATATGTAAATAAAGTCTGTGGGTAAGTATCTAATTCCACATTAATTTCCTAATGTTAGTAACTGTGCTCTTAGGTACAGTGTTAGTAGTCAAGAAGCTGGGTGAAGAATATATAGGAATTCTTGGATTTTTTAAATATATTTTTGTAAATGTGAAAGTAGTTCAAAATGAAAATTTTAAAATAAAATGAATGAAAGAGAAAAAGGATAGTATGGATCTTTTGAAGTATTGTACTAAACATGAAATTCATGAATATGAAATTCATGGTCCATCCCTGAGGTCTTTTATGTTACAGTATTTAAGATATAAAATCAATGTAAACAAAACCAATGAATGATATAGTGATAAAAGTTATCACTATTTCTGGATAAACCATGTTCTACAATAGCACATAATTGGTGATAGCTTGGAGTCGTGCAAGACCTCTCGAAGAAAATGAAATATAAAGTGATGACTTAAATATGGAAAATGAACCATTTGATCGACAAGCCTAACTATGAAGCTTCCAAGACAAGATGCTGCCTTGTGCAATACCCTGACATGGGGAAAAACTGTGTTTCCAGAATGGAAAGAGCCCTGTCATTAGGATTGAGGGGCTTGAATGGTGCCTGTTGTTGTAGACAGCAGAGCAGAGCTTTAGCATCCTGGAGATTTGTAATTGTACTCCACAAGGAACTAAAGGACTTAAGGCAGAGGAGGGAAAGAACCTTAGTCACATTACAAAAAATAAAAACGAAAAAGAAGAAAGAAAAAAAGTGTAGAAAAAATGTAATATATATTATTACTATATTGATTTATGATAATTGGCTTATATCTAATTTGTTTCCCTGTGTTTATTTTATATATACACAAATATATATATGTAAACAGATATATATATCTGCCTCTTAAACCAAGAAAAAATTTTACAGGGACAAGAATAAACACAAAGAAATGAATTAGAAAACTCCACAAGAAGGTGGAGACCTTGTTCAAAATAATGAAATACATGTTTAAGATACATGCAAGTCTGAAGAAAAGAGCTACTGATAAATAGGGTTTTGGCGTATTGAATAAGATAAAATCAATGGCAACACCAGCTGAAGTAAACAAACAAACATACACACACAAACTGGGAAGCAAAGAAAATAACAAAATTCTACTTAAAACAGTATGAACTTCAGTTTTCTATAAAACAATCCACATTTGATATTAAGTAAGTAGATGACTATGTAAAGCTCTAACTCAGAGAACATTCCAAAATTGGAAATATTCTGAGATGCTATCATGTAAATGGCCTTTAAACCCATGAAAATGCTTGAGAACACTCGGGAAAAAAGTGAGTAAGTAGAGAAAAAAGAAAGCACTAAGCTAGGTGGGTTGAAGACAGTACAGGAAATATTGAAGGAGACTTTCTATTATTGTTTGATTGATTTCTTTCAAAGAAAGAATACAAAGTAAGGTGATAACTCAAGGACAACAGTAAGTCAATGTAAATCTTTAATAAAATGGAAGTTATTCATTAATGAGAATGATAATAGTAGAATGAGAGGGAGAGCTAAGAGACAGAATTTTGATAGAAGAAATAGTTCAGATATGGAATGGAGGGAAAAATATTAGTTAATGGAGACAAATTGTAAAACTTCTGTTGAAACTGTTCTTGTCTGATTAATTTTATTTACTTAATATTGGGAGATACCATCAATTTAGCGTAAGACATACGGTAACTTTGTAGAAGGTTGTTGTTACGAATTTTGTGGGAGTGAATGCATTGGGAAACTAAAATAGAATGTTTGCCACTGTTGAGTATCCTTTTAAGTTTTGTAATTCATTGAAATCATGTTATTAGTTACAACATGTGTGATCCTGGAGGACATTATGTTAAGTGAAGTAAGATAGGCACAGAGAGAGAAAAACAACATGTCCTCACTTACATGTGGGAGATAAAAAATGAGCTTATAAAAGTAGCAAGTAGAATTGTGGTTATCAGAGGCAGGAAAGGATGGGGCTAAGAAGAGGATGAAAAGAGGCCTGTAAGCAAAGTTGACTTTGTTACAAAACTGTAGCTAGAAGGGAGGAATAGCTCTAGTGTTCTGTAGCACTGTAGGGTGAATTAGGTTAACAATAATTTAGTGAATCTTTTTAAAAACCTACCAGACATAATTCTGAATATTCACAACACAAGGAAATGACTAATGTACAAGGCGATAGATATGCTAATTACTCTAATTTGATTATTTCATATTGTATACAGGGATCAAAATGTCACTCTGTATCCCATAAATATGTATAATCATGTGTCAACTAAAAATAAAAGAAAAAATAGAATTCAAAATATAATAAATGTTCAACAAATGCTTGCTAAATTGAGTAAAGACAAAGAAGCTATTGAAAATGATTTTTAATTCTGAATTGAAATTAAAATAATCTAGCTTAATTATGTCATTTTCCCCTAGAATTCTTAAGGTTTTTGGATGCTAGCCCAAAAAAAAAGACAAAAAAATTGAAATCATATTGTTTACTTTAATAACCTAGTCTAAATCATGATTCTAGAGAGAAGTGGCAAAGACTCAAAATATTATTATATTAGAAACTTAGCCCCTGAAGGCAATATTAGAGAAAAAGAAATCTGGGCCACAATGAGAATGAGAGTAGTTTAAACAGGAAAAAGAAGAATCAAAGAGATTATTAAAAATTCTATCATCTAAGCATAATTCTAACAGAAGACAACATATGTATTTTTTTCCACCTAGGATTAGTAAATCAAGAAAATTGTATTACAATTTTATTGGATAGTGAGTTCTATAATATATTAAGTATAAAAAAAGTAAAAGACTTGATATATACCATAATAAAATATTTAGTAAGAACATTTGTAGTAAGTATATAGAAATATATAAATAAAAACAGTTTAATTCAATAAATATTGTGTGACTATTATATATTTCATCTCATTTATCTTCACATTATTTTTGTAGGATAAGTATTATTAATTTGATGTGTTAGTTGCAAAAAGGGTAATGTCACTAAAAGAAGTCGGATATCCTGATTAAGGTTTTACATTCATTCATTAAGTGACAAATATATAATGAGAACACAATTTATTTTATTGTATCAAACTACCTACTAAACAACAAAAGGAGTTTGACTGTTTAATTACAGATACTTTATCTTAATTCCCAAAATGTATTAACATGAAAAGGTATTCTTTGTTGGTATTTGATGAGGTTAGAATCAAGAATTTAAAACTTATTGGTGTAAACATATACCTAATTTAAATCGTTTAAGCTATTATATGCTAAGCTGCCTAATACATACCTGAATTTGCCATTACTTTTGAAAAATTCTGTGTCTCCCCACACCCTCCTCATTCCACTTCACTAGTTTTTATGTTACTTTTTAAATTTATGAATATGGAATATAATGCCCAATTCATAATACTGCTTTTCAGGTACAAAGTTGGCATAGACAATACTGAAATACATGTGATGACATTTACAGTAGCAATTCAAAGTAAAAGAGAAAAGTGTCTTTCTAAGCCATCTTCAAGTAAACACTTGCCATTTATTTCTACGTATCCTAAAAATTAAAGGTGATATACATTGAGTAAGACTTTACAATCCTCAGAATACTATAATGGAAAATATGTCTTTGATATGTTTTCCTGCAATTTCACTGTCTAGAAATTGTCCTAATCCTTAAAGGAGATCATTAGCTAGCCACTGAAATCTCAGGAGAAAAGCTGTTAAAACTGACAGCTACATTTTTTAACACTACACATATAGACAACTCAGAGTTTTAATACATTGGATTTGTAATCTCTCTGTTATTTAGAAGAGGTGCTGTACAGGTGAAGGACTCATTTTGTGAACCTTTCTTAGTATATCAGCTAATTTAGTTTTAGATAATTTCTAGAGAAAGAAAAACAGCAAGAGATCATCAGAGAATAAAAAAGGTATTATAAAAAAGAGTTAAAATCGTTTAAAGTAGCAGTTTATTTTTCAGAAAAGAATTTTAAGCCTCTACATATTTATAAAGAATGGAAACTCTTGAACAACAGTCATGAAAATTTAAAATAAAGATCTGATAAAAATTCCTCTGCCTGTTTTATCAAATGTGTTCAGATTGGAAATAAATGGGGAGTTTGTTTCATAGCTCCCCTGGGTCAGAGGTAAAAAGTTTCTATTCCTTAGGAAATGGAATAAAATAAATTGGTTACAAAAGAGTATTGAGATTCATTCATCCATAGCATTCTAAAACAGGAATTAGCTTAGAAAGGTCATCAAAAGACCGAAATTATCTGAGTTTGGTGGAAATAAAAAGGCAGGACTGAAAGTTATATATTTTTTCAAGTAGTGTTTGGACGGATAAAGAACAGAAGGAGAAAAATGGTTGTACTTCTATGCATTGAAAATGCTTATTTGGTTTTCTTTTTAGCTTGTTGTTTCAAATGGCCCACTTAAATTTACTGACTCTACAACAAATAAATTAATCTCACTCTTCACACTGCTATCCCTCCAGTTTCTTGCCTCAATTTATTCCAGAATGACATTCTACATTTATTCAATAAGTACTCAAAGGGATGTGTTATGTGCATTGTATTCAATTAACCATTAGTTAGACAAGACAAATTAAAGGATATCTTCCTGTCTTCTTAAAGTTTGCAGTTTAATTATCTTGATATTTCAAGCCTTATTCACTTAAATTTTCACTAATATTCCATATTTTTGTCTAAGTCTCTGAAAAGTTTTGATACTTCATTCCATCATTTTTATATTAGCTAAGCTCTCGTTGGCTTTCTAACTCAATTTATCACGTGGACTTTCAACCATTTTTTTTTTTTTTTTTTTTTTTTTTTTTTTTTTCCATTTTGTGATGGAGTTTCGCTTTTGTTGCCAGGCTGGAGTACAACGGCATGATCTCGGCTCCCTGCAACCTCTGCCTCCCGGGTTCAAGTTCAAGTGATTCTCCTGCCTCAGCCTCCCAAGTAGCTGGGATTACAGGCATGCACCACCACACCCAGCTAATCTTGTACTTTTAGTAGAGACAGGGTTTCTCCATGTTGGTCAGGCTGGTCTCGAACTCCTGACCTCATGTTCCACCCGCCTCAGCCTCTCAACGTGCTGGGATTACAGACGTGAGATGCCACACCTGGCCTCAAACATATTTTCAATTCTGAAAACAACTAAGAAGTATGTAACCGTTCTTACCTTTAAATAAATACAATTTTAATCTAAATGATAAAAGGACCCTATATGGGTAAATTCTTCCTAAGTTAAGAAAGACTAGTGGAATGAAAACTTGAAAAATGGCATAGTACATGAGTATGAAAGAATACAGAATTAAAACCCATCTAGAAGATTCAGTAAAATATATGGCTTCCTTTTTATCCAAATAATTTTAGAAACTTTCCCTCCAACTTCCACACTTCTATAGCATTCCATTCCCATCTTTATTTTATTTTGTCTTATACTTTGTTTTACTTTCTGTCTTTACTTTCCCTTCTTGCTGAATTAATTATTTCCTAGAAGCAGAGATCTTCATGAAGTTTATTACTGATTTAACGTTGAAAGTTATATAATATAAGCTGGATTATGTTATGTAGCAATTTATCAATTGCAAAAATTTCACCCAATTATAATTTAGAAAAAGTGTCAAATCCCCTAATAAGTGGCAAGAATAACAAATCTAATATTCAAATACATGCAACTCAATCCATAATCTGCGTTTGTGTGTGTATGTGTACACTTTTTTTTTTTTTTTTTTTTTTTTTGGAGACTGAATTTCGCTCGCCTTGTTGCCCCGGCTGGAGTACAATGGTGCAATCTCAGCTCACTGTAACCTCCACCTCCTGGATTCAAGCAATTCTCCTGCCTCAGCCTCTCGAGTAGCTGGGATTACAGGTGTGCTCCACCACACCCAGCTAACTTTGTATTTTTAATAGAGACTGAGTTTCTCCACGTTGGTCAGGCTTGTCTCGAACTCCTGACCTCAGATGATTTGCCCGCCTCAGCCTCCTAAAGTGCTGGTATTACAGGAGTGAGTCACTGTCCCCAGCTAAATTTTTTAACTTATTCAAAAATCAGTTGTAAACATCACTATAATTCACAGGGATAAGCAAATTATTTCTATAAAGAGCAAGATAAATATTTTAGGAGTGTGTATGTGTGTTTATGTGTGTAAGCTTTTGAATTTGTTCAAAAAGTAGTTGTAAACATTATTATGAGTCAGTGTCAGCAAATTATTTATTTCTATAAAGGGCAAGACAGTAAATATTTTAGGCTTTGGGAACCTTGTAGAAGTTCACAACTACTAAACCCTGTTGTAACATGAAAATAGACAATATGCAAACAAATGGATGTGGCTACGATATTATCAACTTTATTCATAGACACAAATGTTAAATGTTGTTAATTTTATGTTATGAACTATTATTCTGCTGTTGATATTTTTGTATTATTCAAGAAATGTAAAAATATTCTTAGCTTGCAGGTTGTACAAAAACAGGCAATAGGATAGGTTCAGTGTATGGGCTATAGTCTGCTAACCCCTGTGGTTCAGCTATAAATATGACACTATATACCTACGAACAGCAAGCGCAGTGTCCTACATATACATAAGAAAATTATCACAGGTGGAAGTTATATTAAATACATTTTAGTCATGCAAGTTATACAGAAATTGAGTACTTTTGAAAAAAACCAAATGATTACCAGTAAGTCTATTGTGTGTTGGTTCATCCCCAGAAGGCCATTATTATCAGTGTGGTTTGTATATTTCCAGACATTTTCCAAAGCAATCTCATAAGTTTATTTTAAATATGTATTTTCACATATTTTACTGATAAACCATTTAAAAGTAAATGTGTAAACAATAGTTCTGCAATTCATTCACTCTCTTTCATAAGAACCATTCTGGAGACAAGGAAGGCAGGTTTTTTGGTAATCATACAACTGACTAACCTCTTGGCAAACAAACTGATAAGTTTCCAGGAAGAAATATCTTACCTACAGAATGCTTTTAGCAGAATGTATGTGTTGCATTGTGTGTGTGTGTGTGTGTGTGTGTGTGTGTGTGTTTTTCTAGGATTGTTTATAATGAAACCTAAATCTCTTTGATTCATGGGACAGTTTCCTGGATCTTCTAAAGACAGAATGAGATATTTCATGATCTAAATATCTCCTCTGTGTAAGTAAGATGACCGCACATCTTACTCAGAATCGTCATCTATTATCCCTGGTCAAAGCACATCTGATGTGAGAGGAAAGGACCCAGGGATTCTCACAGTGCTATCTGGCCTTACCTTGCTTCACCTGTACCTCACAATATTTTTTATCCTTAAAATTAATAGTTAAGTTTGCATAAAATCTCTGATGCATGTTAATCTGATTTGATAATCTAACACTTTGTGTATTTTTAACCACAATAATGTGTTTTTATTTTTCAACTTAATATGCACTGGAAATCTTAGTGATTCAGCACATGTTAATCTTTACCATTTCTTTAACTCTTAGATATGTCATATTTACTTAACCATCTCTCTATCAGTAGACATTTAATCTATTTAATGGGATTTTGACTATTGTTTAAAAGCTGTAATAGACATCCTATTGCATTTTATGTGCACATGTGTTAGTATTTCTCTAAGACAGCTGATGAGTTAAGGAAAATTTTGTTTGTAAGTTATTCACATTGTAAAATTTAATAGATATCATAAATTTTCATCTAAGATGGTCTTAAATTATAGATGTCAATTTGATATTATTAAATTTTGAATTATTTTGCTAAACTCATGGATTGAAAATATAATTTCATGAAATCTTAGGTACCCCAGGAAGAAGTATGAATTGATACAACTGATTTGAAAAAAATGTTAGTCTGTGATTAAATAAGTATCCACATATGTTTGTTCCTAAAATTCCTTGGATAGTTATATACTGTAGACAAACTTATTCATATATTCCTGAAAGCATATGTCCAAGTATTTTCATATTGACTTTGCTCCTAAGCACCCAAACTTTAAAATAACACAAATGTATATAAAGAATAAAATAGAAAATTCTCATGTATATAAACAATCAAATATTATAGAGCAGTGAAAATAAATAAATTACAACTGCTTGCAACAACAGGGCTGTCACTTATAAACATATGTTGAACAAAAGGAGTGTGGCACAAAAGAATACAAAAAGAAGATTTCATATCAATTATCAAAGCAGGCCAAAAAAGCTAAAGTATGATGTTCAGAGATGCATACATTGTATGACTTTTTGAAGCACAGCAAAAAATTATACATAAAAGTTAGGATGAGAGGGGCTTCTTTTAGGAAGGGATAATTGGGGGAGTTTGGGACGCTGAAATAGTCTAATTCCTGGGCTAGACTGGTTTACATGAGTTAGCTTTACAACCTGAATAAATTTAAGCTTTACATATGTCTTTGATTCATGCTTTTGCATCTCAAAATAAAAGGTTCCATTGTTTAAGTTTGTTTTACTCGATTATTGAAATTTTTTAATTATTTTTAAAATTTTAATTAAAATAGTTTAAATAAGTAATTAAGGTGTTTAGAACTACTCTCTTGATTCTTCCAGTAAGTACCTGTTTATATATTTTCCCACTTTTCTATTGATATATTTTTATTTTTCTAAATTATTTATAGATTTTCTTTGGTATATATATTTTAAATATTGTCTCTCAGTTAGTAAAAAATATGTAGTAAAACTATTTTGCTGGAAGAGAAGACTTTAAATTTAAGCTAGCCAAATTAATCAATTTTTTTTTTTCAAGGGTATTGATTTTTGAGTCTTGTTTAAAAAGGCAAAAGGGAGTCATACATTAGGTAAATATATTGAGAACGGGAACTTGAATCAGAAGGAAAGGGCAGTGATCAGTTGGAAATATCTGAATACGTATTGCCTAATGGGCATGCCCTCTCTCTGACAAAAAGCCTGCTCTGACTGCAAATGAGGCAAATTGTGGCTGGTAGCAGCATGAACTTCCTTCTCCATCAAAGGATTGCTCAGTAATAACAGTCCAGCAGAAACACACCTTAAAAAAAAAAAAAAAAAAAAAAAAAAAAAAAAAAAAGTAGACAAAGTGAGAAAAAGAAAGAAAGGAAGAAAATTAGCAATCATTCAGAGAAGTGCCATCATTGTAAGTGCATAGGGTAAGATTTAAAATAACATAAAACAAATGAAAGATCTATAAAATACAAGAAGAAAGACAGTAGAGAGCAATAAAAAGAGGACTTCCAAATAAGTAGAATTAATATTCTCAGGGGAATGCCAGAAGTTACTGCATCCATTAAAAGAAAAGAAGAAAGCTAAAAAAGAGATCATTGTAGTGATGATGGATATATAATCTTTCAATAAATAATGACTAACTGCATTTATAGTAACAAGAAGATGAAATATTTTTAAGCATACGCTTGCATACTAAAATAAATGAGGTCAAATGAACAATACAAAATACACTTCTTTTTGGACACTGACTTCTACTTGCACCTGCAGTTCTATTCCTTTCTTTTCCACTACACTTTCTGATCTCCTTAGTGTGAATTCCAGCAAGAGGCTTACTTTTCTTCTGACTGCTGAGTGAATTCAATGAGTTAAAGTGAATGATTTGTATTCTCAGGAAAGCAGAGAGCAAGATCAAGTATTTTTAACACTGGCTTCCCACCAGTGATTGGCTTTGTCCGCTAAGCTTAGGTGGTTGCTCTTCTCCTGATGAGTCTACTTTATCCTAAAGTTAGTAAACTTGCTCTGCCACTGGCCCTTTCAAATTAGGGGTGATAAAAATCACTCTAATCAAAGGTTACTGCAGTCTCTTGTGTTCTTTCTCAAACCTTCAACAGCTTTTCAAAGAGTCTCCAAACCCTCCCTGCATTATCCTTATTAAATTGCACTATCAGTTTCTTTATATGACCCCAATAAATACATGAATCTCCTAGTTAGGGAAATTGATAGACTAAGAGTACTTTTCTTTCATGTTCAAAGCTAAAAGGTAAGTATTATCTAATAATGTGAAGCAACTGAAATGACAATTTGGGTTACAGCTGTGCTGTGAACTACAACTATTTGAAAGTACACTTTTATTTTTATGACAGTTTGCTCTTTGCTGTCTGGGAGATTTACATTTTCCTTTCCTATGGAGAAGGTCAGAGTATGATTGATTACTCTGAATATTAATATTATAATATTAATATTATATTATATTATATATTAATAATTAATATTATTACATTATAATAATGTAATATTAAAATGAATATTTTATTATTACATTAAAATAACTTCAGATTGTTTATTTTAAAGTGAGGATGTTCTAAATGATAATATTTGCGAAGGCCTCTATTTTGATATTTTTCACTTAAGATCAGTGATTTAGAAATCAAGTGAAAATCTTGTTACCATCTGAATGAACATATTTATATTAATAAAATGGTAAGTATTTTAGATGATCATCCAAGTTAGATTTTAACAGAATGCCTAGGGTCTTGGAGTAACCAACTTTTGGCAATTCCTGGCTCTCTTTTTCATATTCACATCTGTAAAGGAAGTAGAGAAGAGTAAATGGGTATAGGTGTCTTCCTCCTGGAAGTAGGCACAAACTGCATGGTAAAACAACCAAAAAATGGTAACAGAAAAGTATGGTAATCATTTATTTAAAAATAAAATTCTTAGACTTTGTCATAACTAGAAGACTATCTAGAATTGTGAATGAAGTAAGTACCCCAAATAAAGATGCATTTCTAATTCTCATATTTCTGGCCCATGCGGCAAATATTTGGTATGTTAGATGGAAGAAAGGGTGTTCAATATATAACATCCTCTTCCACATCTCAGTTTTGATTCTATTAAAATTAATACAAGGAATATAGCAGAGTAGTGAGAAACAAACACATTTATTCTGATATGGGGATGCAGATGAATTTGATTTATATTCATGGCAGTTGAGTCTTCTAATATTGAATTCCAGAGTCAGTGCAGAAGCAAAGAATGTGTGCTTTCTGTGAGTGATTCTTAAATAAAAAGAACAGAGGCATACGTTTTTAACAGGTACCTTAAGTGGGATTCATAAAATTATTTTTATTTATTTATTTATTTATTTATTTATTTATTTATTTATTTATTGAGACAGAGTCTCGCTCTGTCGCCCAGGCTGGAGTGCAGTGGCGCAATCTCGGCTCACTGCAAGCTCTACCTCCTGGGTTCATGCCATTCTCCTGCCTCAGCCTCCCAAGTAGCTGGGACTACAGGCGTCTGCCACCACGCCCAGCTAACTTTTTTGTATTTTTAGTAGAGAGGGGGTTTCACCGTGTTAGTCAGGACGGTCTCAGTCTCCTTACCTCGTGATCCGCCCGCCTTGGCCTCCCAAAGTGCTGGGATTACAGGAGTGCATAAAATTAGCTTTTATATTATCCTCTCCACTATCGACAAATTGTTAGGGGCAACATGTCCATACTTTAAATGTTTATTAAAACTGCATTGTATTTTAATCTCAACAACATCAATATTGATTTAATCCTCTTAGTCATGTATATCAACTTTTGTGAAATTTAATTTTATTTTCTTTCATTGGCATAAGTTTAATGGTTATTAAAAACAAAAAAAAAAGCTCCTGGAATTTTTATTCCTCTGACTTTTTAAATGTTTAAAAGATGGCTGTTTCTTACCTCCATGTGATTAAGGGCACCTTATGCTAAATTCTTGAGTTAGGCTTTCCGCAGACTTTAGGTAGACAGACTTTCACTAGGTGAAGTAAGTTCTTCAAAACTGTGAAATGCACAGATCTAAAGTTTACAATTCAATAACTTCAGACAAATACAAAGACCCATATAATCAATACCGATTCAAGCTACAGGCATTTTCCTCACCTCGAAAATTCCTTCATGCCTTTCCACTTAAATCTCATTCACACATCAAATATTTAATCCATTCTTATTTCCATAACCATGGATTAGTTTTGCCTCTTCTAGAATGTCATATGAACGGAACTTTATACCATGCAATTTTTTAAAATTTTGTTCAACATAATAAGAATATCTTGATAATCAAGTTTTTTATTTTATTCAATATAATATTTTATAGAGGCCCAAACATTTTGTTACACATGTCAATAGATGATGTGTTGTTGTTGTTAATTCTGAGTACTGTAGTGTCGACTGCATGAATATATATAATTCGTGTATCCATTCCTTTATTGAAGGATGTTTGGGTTGTTTCAAGGTTTAGTTTTAAGAATAAAACTGTTCTAATCAGTTTTGAATTAATCTTCATCATGGCATACGTTGTTATTTCTTTTGTGTACATAACAGAGAAGAACTTTACTGGGCCAAAGAAAAACATATTTTAAACTTTATAATAAAACAATTAACTGTTTTCTGGAGTGTTTGCCCCATTTTACACTCTTAAGAAACAAAAGACTTCCAGTTGCTACATATACATAATTTTTGGTATTGCCAGTATTTTAAAATTTCTTTAAGGAATTGCTAGTGAATGTGCAATGGCTGTCATTGTCATTTATATTTGCATATTCTTAATAAATAATGATGTCCAGTGCCTGGTCATGTGACATAGCGTATCTTCCTTTGTAAGATATTCAAGACTCATGCTTACTTTGGGAGAGGCTGTTAGACATTTTATTACTGAGTAATATTACTTATTAAGATCTTCTAAGTCATTTGTATGTATTAAAAATAATTCCTCTGATTCTGTGGCCTGTCTTTAAATTTTTTTTCAATGCTTTCTCTTGATGAGTAGAAAATCTTATTTTGAGGAAGCCCTCTTTATATAATTTTTTTCCTTTATGGCTACATTTTCTGTTTGTTTTGTCTGAAATAGTTTTGCCTCCCTAAAGATGCAATATTTTGCCTCCCTGATGCAAGATTGTTCTCTTATATGCTTTATATAAAGTATTAGTTTTTATATTTATGTTTCATATGTATGTTTATGAGCATCTCAAATTGGATTCATCAGAAATTTGTAAATGATGTGGGATAAAAATTGAAGTTAGGCTAAGCATGATGCCTCACACTTGTAACCCCAGTGCATTAGGAGAAGGAGGAAGGAGAATTTCTTAAGCCCAGGAGTTCGAGGCTGCAGTGAGCTATGATTGCACCGCTCCAGCCTGGGCAACAGAAAACATTAGAAATAAAAAAATTCATTTGATTTCCATAAATTTATCTAGTTGTTTCAGATTTGCTGTAAAATTATGTATTTTCTTTTTCTTTTTGTTTTTTTTTTTTTTTTTTTTTTTGAGACGGAGTCTTGCTCTGTCACCCAGGCTGGAGTGCAGTGGCCAGATCTCAGCTCACTGCAAGCTCCGCCTCCCGGGTTCACGCCATTCTCCTGCCTCAGCCTCCCGAGTAGCTGGGACTACAGGCGCCGCCACCTCGCCCGGCTAGTTTTTTGTATTTTTAGTAGAGACGGGGTTTCACCGTGTTAGCCAGGATGGTCTCGATCTCCTGACCTCGTGATCCGCCCGTCTCGGCCTCCCAAAGTGCTGGGGATTACAGGTTTGAGCCACCGCGCCCGGCCAAATTATGTATTTTCTATTGTCCTTTGTCTTCATAGAAAATCAGTTCATCATCTATGTTAAATACGAACATATTTATGGATGCTCCTTTTTTTGAACATGCAGCTTTGAAAATCTTAAAATAGTTTAAAGTTACTTCTTTGATTATATTCTTTTCCAAGATTAAGTTACCTATGTTCCTTTGTATTTCTGCATATTTATATACAACTTAACATCACATTGTTCATTTTTATTTTGCAGTAAAATCTGCTGTGATTTTCATTGGAGTTGAAATACATTTGTAGATCAAGATAAGGTGGATGGATATCTTAATATAAATAACATATCAATAAGAACATGTAAAGATCCACATTTTCTATTTGTTCTTAAAATTTCTCAATAATACTTTTTAGCTTCTAGATAAAAGACCTATGCATATTTTGTTGCCTTTATTCCTAAGAATTATATGTTTGTGATTATTCTATTATGAATAGAATTTATTATTATGTTTTAATGATTCATTATTAGTTTGCAACAATACATTTTACTGGTCAAGAACTGCTTATCCAAAATGTTTGTCAGAGTAATGCAAAAACAGCAAACCAAATACCACATGTTTTCACTTATAAGTAGGAGGTAAACATTTGGTACCCAAAAGCACAAAGATGAGAACCATAAACACTGGAGATTCCAAAAGGGAAGAGAGAGGGAGCCGGCCAAGTGTTGAAAAACTACCTATTGTATCTTATGTTCACTACATGGGTGATGAGATCATTAGAAGTCCAATATTCAGCATCACACAGTATACCCATGTGACAAATGTGTGGATGTACCTCTAGAATCTAAATAAAAAATAAAATAAAACACTCAGTTGCCAATATACAAATTGAAGTTGAATACAACTCATGCTGCACTCTTTTCCTGGTTGTAATCATTATTACTGATTAAAATCTATCTTTACCACTTTAACTAGTGTCCTCCTTCATTTATTTTTAATACAAGAGGCCCTTCTGCCTTGCTTACTTATGTATTTCCAGTGTTTGCACAGTTTCTGTTCATAGTGTCTGCTTAATAGGTATTTGTTTAAAAAAAGCAAATGAACACATATAGTGAGTTAAAAAATACTTGGGACCAGAGGTGTTTCAGATTTCAAATTATTTTCAGATTTCAGAATATTGACATTATACTTACAAATTCAGTATTGCTAATCCAGAAATCTAAAATCTGTATAGCTTAAATGAACATATCCTTGAGCATCATGTCAGCTTTCAAAAAGTTTCGGCTTTTAGAGCATTTCAGATTTCAGATTTCTGGATAAGGAGCACCCAACATGCACTTTTATATATTAACCTTGTTTGCTATAAATTTCATATATATATATAATTTAGTTCTAGTAGCTTTTGAAATGTATTCCTTAGTTTTTTTCAAAAACAATCATCTCATTTTTAAGTAAAGACAATTTTGCTTTTCCTGTTCAATCATTATCTCCTTTATTTATTTTTCTTCTTTTTATAATGGTTAGTGCTTACAGTAATGTGTCATAGAATAGTAGTGAGATGAACATTCTTTCTTTTTTCCTGATTTTATGTGGAATTTTTCAATATTGCACCTTTTAAAGATTTTGTGTAGGTTGTGGAAATAAATAACACGTAATAATATCAGAGAGAAGCTATATTTATTCAGACTTTTTATAACAAGGGAGTCAGCTGTCATCATATGTGTTTTGCAGAGACGCAAAGGCTGAGGAATAGGAAGGTTTTGTACTTGGAAAAGGAAAGCTTTTGGATATGATCTGTTTTAAGGTTGTGTGGGGAAACTGAAGACGGACTAAATAAATATGGGGAAATGGAGCATCTTATGTGATTGGTTAGAAAGCATATTTGACTTTCTCTGATGGGTCCTGAGTTGGCAGCGGGGGCAAAAATAGAGAACCCGACAATCATTAACTAAATCATATTCATTTGGAGCTGGTTGATACAGAGGCTGTGGTTTGGCTTCCCAGGCTAGTTGCTACAAAGATGTGGGTCAGAGCTCTATTCTTAGATATGGTCTGGCTCATCCTCCTCCCATTTTGTCATTAACCAGTTTGTGAAGCATTGACCAAGCCAATTCAGGGAAGTTTAGAGATTCAAATCTTCACTACTTAGAGACTGTTTAGTTGTCTCTATTTTCAACCATATTATGAGATGTTCTTGAACTTTTTGCAGTTTTGTAGTAAGGGACATCTTCTGGTGAGAGGGCTGCTATAAAAAGGAAGTTAAGACTGAGTCGAATGCAATGGCCCAGCATCATGACTACTATGATAAAAACAAGAACAATGAATAGTTCCTGTAAAATGCTTCAGAAGTAAAACACCAATTGTCCAGCTCAAGTCAAGAGAACAAATCTTATAGGCTATGAGGATCAGCCATAGAGAGCCAAGTAACTTCTTCCTTAAGGCAACATATCGTTATTCCATCTTGCTGTATTAATCATGGTTATTGTTTTTGTTTTGCTTTGACATCTTGGGACCCTATGGACTTCATGACAGAGTGCTCCTCCTAGGGTTAGCTAATTTCTAGAAATACTAAACAACTTGCCTATGAGCATGTTATTTATATGCAAACCAACCAATCCAGAATCCACACCCTCGCTTAACTCCTAGTATATGGCTCCAGTGGTCTGGGACATTATCCCTCTGCTTTCATCACCCCAGAATCAGGTGCTGGAACACTAGGGACTAAATTACACAAAAAATACTCACACTACCCAATCTTAAACCTGCTCAGCTGCTTACCCTGTTTCACTCATTCCTTCCAAGGAAAACCATATTAAGGGCTCTGGCTCATGCTTTAGTCTTGATCCTTTTGCCTTCATCGACTCTGGTACTTCCCCCATATGGCCCCCGTGCATGATGTGTTGTGCCTCCTATTTCTAGGACTTTATGAGAACACATGACAATTATTTCTGTCTCTGCACGTCTCTCCATAAGTAAATGGAGACAAAATGAAATGTAGAGCAACAAAACAGTGTAGTTGTTTTGTTTTTTAAATTATTTTCAACTTTTATTATAGGTTAATGAAAGACTGTTACATGAGTAATTGTGTGAAGCTGAGGCTTGGAGTCCCAGTGATCCTACCACCCAGGCAGTAAACACAGTTCCCAACAGGTAGTTCTTCAGCCCACAATCCCTACCTTTCCTCCTCAATCCAGTGGTCCCCAGTGTCTATTGTTCCCGTCTTAACATGTGTATTCAATGTTTAGCTCCCACCTATAAGTGAGAAGATGTGGTATGTGGCTTTCTGTTCTTCTGTTATGTCACTTAGGATAATGGTCTCCAGCTCCATTCATGTTGCCACAAAGGACATGAGTTTGTTCCTTTTTATGGCTGCATTGTATTCCATGATGTATACATACCATATTTTCTTTACCCAATCCACTACTTATGGACACCTAGGTTAATTCTATTGCTTTGGTATTGTGAACAGTGCTGCAATGAACATACAGATGCATGTGTCTTTTAGACAAAATAAATTACTTTCCCTTGGGTATATATACCCAATAGTGGGATTACTCACACCTACAATGTATAAGCATTCCCATTTCTCCACAGACTTGTCAACATCTGTTGTTTTTTGTAAGTTTTAATAATTGCCATTCTGACTGGCGTGAGATGGTATTTCATTGTGGTTTTTGCATTTGCAGTTATCTGATGATTAGTGATGTTTACTAGTTTTTAGTATTTCTTGTCTGCTTATATGTCACCTTTTCAGAAGTGTCTGTTCATGTCCTTTGCTCATTTTTTAGCTGGATATTTTGGGGTTTTTTGCTTGTAGATTTGTTTAAATTCTTTATAGATGCTTGATATTAGACCTTTATCAGAAGCATAGTTTGCAAACATTTTCTCCCATTTTGTAAGTTGTTTACTCTGTTAATAGTTTCTTTTTGTATGCAGAAGCTCTTTAGTTTAATTAGGTCCCACTTGTCAATTTTTGTTTTTGTTTCAAGTGCTTTCGGGGATTCAGTCATCCATTTGCCAAAGCCTGTATCAAAAATGGTACTTCCTAGATTTTCTTCTAGTATTATTATAGTTTTAAGTCTTACTCGTAAATCTTTAATCTATCTTGAGTTAATTTTCATATATGTTGAGAGGTAGGGGTCCAATTTCCATTTTCTGTATATGACTAGCCAGTTATCAAAGCATAATTTATGAATAGGGGTATTTTTTCCCATTGCTTGTTTTTGTCAGCTTTTTCACAGATCACATAGTTGTAAGTGTGCAAATTTGGTTCTGGATCCTCTCTCTCCAACTGGTCTGTGTGTCTGTTTTTGTATCAGTACCACTCTGTTTCGATCACTGTAGCCTTATAGTACACTTTGAAGCCTGGCAATATGATACCTCTGACTTTTCTTTTTGCTTAGGATTGCTTTGGCTATTCAAGCTTTTTTGTGGTTCCAGATGAATTTTATAATAGGTTTCTTTCTAATTGTTTAAAAAATGACATTAGCATTTTGATAGGAATAGCATTGAATCTGTAAATTGCTTTAGGCAGTATGTCCATTTTAACAATATTGATTCTTCCAATCCAGGGGCATGGATATTTTTCCATTTATGTGTCATCTCTGACTTCTTTCAACAGTGTTTTGTACTTCCTCTTGCAGTGGTCTTTGATCTCCTTGATTGGATGAATTCCTAGGAATTTCATTTTCTTTGTGGCTATTGTAAATTGGATTGTGTTCTTCATTTGGTTATCAGTTGCAATTATTTTGGTGCATAAAAATGCTACTTATTTTCATACAATGTTTTCATTTCTTGAAACTTTACTGTATTCACTTATCAGTTCAAAGAGTCTTCTGATGGATACTTTAGCATTTTTATGTGTAGAATCATAGCATTGGCAAAGAGAGATTGTTTTTATTTTCCTATTTGGATGCCTTTTCTTTCTCTTGCCTTTTCTTTCTTTCAATATCTCTGATGAAAATAGATGCAAAAATTGTCAAACTAAATCCAGCAGCACATCAAAAAGTTCATTCACTTATTTCTGGGATGCAAAGTTGATTCAACATATGCAAATTGATAAATGTCATTCACCACATAAACAGAATCAAAAACAAAAATGTAGAATCATCTCAACAGATACAGAGCAAGCCATCAATAAAATCCAACATTCCTTCATGATAAAAACCCTCAACAGATTGAGCATTGAAGGAACATACCTCAAAATGATAAAAGTCATCTATGACATCTAATTTACGATGTTATAATCTGTTCTCTTAACTTTGAAAGTGCTTTAAGAACAAATATGCATAAACATTAATCAGTTTCTCTATACAAAATTATTTTTATCTTGTTATAATTAAATACAATTGTTTCTTAATCGTTAATTTGTATAAAATCTTTATCAATTATCTCTTTGTCTATAAATTTTAGGAAAATACGTGGAATGTTGTTCTACATATTTTCAAAATGGTTATTTCTTGATGGTGAGAGTTTGGATGATAAATTTCGTTTCATTTTAATTACTTATACTTTTTATTGTTTTCTTCTTAGTCTACTCAGGCTACCATAAAAAAATACAATAAACTTGGTGGCTTATAGAACAAACATTTTTTCCTCATAACTTGGAGGCTAAGAAGTGTACTATTAGCATACCAGCATGGTCAGTTTCTGCTGAGGGTATTTTCCCTGTTTGTCACACAGATACCTTTTTGCTCCCAAAGTGCTTGGATTACAGGCATGAACCACTGTGCCCAGCCCAAAATATAATTTCATATACATCACATTATAAATTTGTAGACTGCATTTATTTTTGAGTGAGTCTGGATGTAGGGCAATTCAAACTTTTGCATACTAATTATTGGCATACAAATTAATATGATTACATTATATAATAATTTAATATTGTCTAATAATGTTGAGCATGTGCCAACCCTGTGACCCAGGAATTCCATTTCCAGAGATATATTAGCTCATGTGTTTCTGGCGACAAGTACACAATAAGCACAGTAGCATTGTTTAATTAAAAAAAAATCACAACAGCATTGACAATTTCAGAAAACTGAACAAAGTAATGTTCACAAGCAGCAGAAAAACAAAGCGTGATCTACTCATTCCTTGGAATACTGACACACATATCAGATTGAATTATTCCGAGAACAGTACTTAGAGAAAAAAAAGAAGCAACTTAAATCAAAGAGGACCAACAGGATGAAAAGATTTACTCTATTAGATATCAAATCTTTATCACATACAGCAATTCAGACACATCTTGCTCTGGACGATGGATAGTATGCTGGAGTCACCTTGCCTCAGCTTCCTGCTACCAAGTCTCCCCTGAACTCCTTATGAGGATGGGCTTTACAAATTCAAATTAACCAATTCCCAAACACATCCTCTATAGGACTCTCACACTCCAGGCCACCTTGCTTCTGTCCTAATCACGCCAGGGCCAAAAACCAGACAACTAGGGACAGCTCTTATGCCTCAGAGCCCACTGAAATTATTCAAACGAGCCAGTCCTAAGCGTGTTTACCCGGCTTGGTTTCTTCCTGCAAACACCACTTCCTAGGATCTTGCTCCTGAATTCCTCCCTCTCTCTCTGTTTCCTGATGGACCTGAGTTCTTCCCTGTAGTCTCCCCTGGAGTGACATGCTCCCTTCTCTTGGAAAGTGTATCTTTTCAATGGCAATTGTCTTCTGATCTGTTGGCGTTACTATACCTTAGCTTTTCTATTAATACGCTATATATTAAAACAATATTTAATATAAATGAAAAATTGAGAAAATATATTCTAAGAAAATGGTAAAGCAGAATCACACACAAAGATTATGTGAAAAAGAATGAGGTAAATACAAACAGAATGATGTGGCTAGTGTGTGTAGTTGGTTTAAAAATAAAGAGGGAAATGATGTTTTTTATGTTTGAGGTTAGAAAATTAGAATAAAATTGAGAAATATGGTTTTAAGTTCTAACTATTGAATCTATCAAATCTAGAAAAATAACATTAAAATATCTATCTAGAGTAATAACTAAATCTACCTTGCTTTTTTCAATTAAAATAGAAACAAATATTTTGGCATTATTTTTATTTTTTAAAAGTTTTGGGCTGCTTTTGAGTCTTTGTTTTCGGAATGATTTTATTTTTAAGTTTTTTTTTCTTTTGTGATATTCTAGGCAACCTCTTGTATTAATGTTAAAATGTAATTTTACTACGTTTGAGGGATATTTTAATGTGCCCTAGTTATTAACAAATTTATTCAAGATTAAGTACTATATTTTTATCTTCTTAAAAAAATAAATTTCTTTCTATGCAATGATTGACCTTGAAAATACAAAAGTATGCATAGTATGCACATAATATTCGTACTGAATCTAATTGTTTAACTGTTGTTTAATTCATTTAATCATTCATCTTTCAAGGGAAACATATTGAATAATTAGGTAAAAATTTATCAGCAGCCACTGTGTTTATTTGGTAATTTTGTATGCAAGATAGCACATTGTATGTAGTCTTGAGGAAAGACATTTCCTTACTAACATAACTATTAATTAGAATTCTATATTGTTTTAAACAATACAAATTCAAAATACCTATTTTGATAAGAAGAGGAATTTGAATTAAGCAATAGTTGCTTTCTTATTTAATTTTTTAAAAATAAAAAAGTCCCTATCTTTGAATAGACAACTTTATTAAATCTGATGACATTTTGTAAATTCTGTTTAAGCTGTTTCTGCTTTAATTGGTTAAACAAATAACTTTTAAAACAATGTTAAACATATTATATCTATTTCAGAATTTCTTATAATATTATTTCATTTTTCAGTGTAACTGTGCTTGTATCTATGTCTATGTCTATATCTGTATCTATATATATCTGTATCTGTATCTAGACAGAGTATCTACAAAAACAAGTAGGTGGGAGGCTGGTCCTAATGCAAGATTTTCAGTTACTGATAAACACAGTTTTCACATGGAAGTTTCATATCTGACTTTCTCTCCACTGGAAATTTCTGTTGTTATTCAAATAGTTCTACAATTTGCCTTCAGAATAATGTCAATAAGATTAAAAAGTCAACATTTAAAAAATTGAAATTTCTATTTTAACCTACTCTAAATATATAACTTTTATTAAATGAATTACTATTAAATATATATTAAAATATATGCCACATAGGTAGGGTAAATACTTTTATTTGAAAACTTGAAAGAAGTGAGATAATCTGAGTAATATGGTTTACAGTAGATATGTAAAACAAAGAAGACATATCTGTCTTCTTTATTCAGTTTTATGTGTTACAATTAAACTAATTTGAGTTCTTGCTTTTCTCAGTTATGACATAATAAATAATAGAAAATAGACATGTTTCTCCAGAAGTCATTTTATAAACATAATATTGAGTAAAGTTTAAAAATTAAAAGTAAAAATTTATACTTTAATTTGGAGAAAAAAACTGCTATTATTATAAATGCAAAGTAAGAAGTTTTGAGTCCACTGGTTGCATCAAGAACTTTTTATCAAACCTAGAGGCACATAATCAGAAAAAGATATGTATATTTTTCCTAGAAATTAAGATTAAAATGTATATATCTAGTGACATTGAGAGATAAAGAAAGGTAATGATCTATTAAAATAGTTTTCTGAATTAGTATCAGGTAAAATCATCATAAATTTGTATGCAGACTGATATCCTAATCAAAGGGTTAGTAAAAAGAAATGAAAAAGGTCCTTAAAATTTTCTGAAATTTTTATATGTTAATTATATTTCAAAGAAGCTCAATTTAAAATGTCCTTGTGTTCAAAGTAAAAATACATATTACAAATTGTGTAATAGATATTAATTATAAATTTTTAAAAATCAGTGAATTCTGTCAAGTTTTTCAAAGTGTTATGGTTAAGTCTAAATAGGAACTATACTTAATTTACCTTAAATTGTTTAGAAAGAAAAATTATTTTTAATGTATTCAATGTTTATTTTATGTGTTCAGCATTCTGATAATTCTTTGAGAAGGAAAATAGTATAAATATTTGAACATAGTTAATAACCTAATATTGATCACAATTATACATATTTTTTAAAGTTCTTTTGATTTTTGCTATACTTTATTAATTAATTGATTAATTGTACCACAATTGCCTATAGTATTATAACCATAATTGGAATAGGAACTGGACTGTATATAGTTTGACAGGTAGAGAAGTAATATTCTAAGATAAGAAAAAAGGTAACAAATAATTAAATGTGAGATAACTTGTATAATGGAATTTAAAAATTGTAATTAAATTTAGAAGTAAAATAAATGCTCATATAGATAAATTTGATAAGAAACATACAGCAATTTTCAGCAGTATGGACTTATCTTAAAATGGGCAAATGGATACCATCATTTTAAAACATTAATTAGAACTTTGGGTCTGCTTTCCCCCATGCCCTATTAGTGGTAAATTCCTTATTAGCTCCCTTTTAGTATGTACATGCCAGTTTAATAATTTCAAAACCCCTAGAGTTTTTTCATTTCAGAGTTATTTTGATCTTTCTAAATGAGAAGCAGAGAGAATCAGTCTTTCCCAGTTATTGCTTCTTTTTATCATATCAGTTCTGTATCCTGACCCACATATATTTTCCAGAGGTCTTCTTGGGGCAGACTTGACCCTACATCCTCCACACATTAGGAATAAAATTAAAGTTATCTAATAACATTCCTATGATTTACCATGGTTCTCCAAATCATATCCAGCCGGTGTGCCTGTGCTTGAGTCAAGAGCCTCAGCACATGATGGGCTGAAGTTAATTTTAAGTGCAGGGCTTTTCCAAGTTGTGCAGCTTTATTTGGTATGAAAATTTCCACTTAATAACGTTTTCTTAACTAGACTGTTTGAATACCTTTCCTCCGAGTTTTTGAACTCATTGTGCAAATTTTTCCACTTTTCATCTTCTATTGGGTCAGCATAAAATTTATTTACAAAATCAAAGTTTATTGTCACATCTTAATTCTAGGATGATAGGTGTGTACCTTCTCTAAATTTGCATAAAAAAGAGGACATTTGGGGAAGACATAAAAACAAAAAACAAAACACAAATGTTAAGTTAAAAATGATAACAATTTGCAAAATTGTCTTATTTGAAAATAAAACTATAATTATTTAAGGATATTCTAAAACCAATTTGGAATGTCAATTTGTTGAAGAAGAATATATTTGTATATATTAAGATTTATAGAAGTTAAAATTTTTGTCTGAGCAATTCAATATATTTTTATGATGATAAATTATATAAATTCCAGTCAAAAGTCATATTATACGATTATGGTTTATTTAAGGATTCTAGTAAAATCTTTAATATAAAAAAACTCCTATTGGTATACATACAGAATATAGTTATCTACCATTCATAGTTCAAGCGGGAGCTATTAAGAATATTAGATTGGGTAACTCAATATCAATATTGATATCCATTGTAAATATATACAATAGAAGCCACTAATCTTACAAAAAAGATATAAAATTACTGAAATTTTTTTACAAACAACACTTTATAATAATATTTATTTTCTGGGCTTAATTCTAAAACATGACATTAATTCTAAACATGACAAAAATTTCTAAGAAAACATATGACATAATTTTGACCTATTGAAATATTATTAAATGTGCTATTAATACAATAGTCGTGAAAGCCTTTATATGAAAAGAAAGTATTGTTCATGACAGTTACAGAGAACACATTGGTATGACTCCTTCAGGATATTTATAATAAGTATGAAGCAAGATTTGACTGAGAATACTGAAGAAAATATTTATTTAATTTTTTGAAACAGCTCTGAATAGATGAATAGCACTTATTTAGGTTCTTTATTCTCTTTGACTTCTTTTCTCCTTTCCTTCTTTTCTGTCGTAAAGGAGCCAGGCAAGTAACCCAAATGCGTGATATGAACCAGGTATAATAAAATTAAGTAGTGGAGAAATTCTGGTAAAATGAAGCATCTGAATTTTGCTTGTAAAGGTCAGCTTCTTAAGTCTATTCAGTATAAATTGCCTCCATCTTATTTGATGTTTATCAAGATAAATCAAAAATACAAGATTGCAAAATTAAATATTGAAATAGTCAACTATGGGCAATGTTCTCAATTAAAAAACAAGGAAGCAAGCAAGCAAGCAAGCAAGCAGACAAACAAAAAACACATTGTGCTGGCCAACACTGTGAAAGGTGAAGTAGCTCTGGAAATGTATTTGGATCAGTTACTGTAAATTTAAAATTTTGCTTTAGGAAGTAGACAGTAGGATAAACCATTGAAGTGTTTCTATCTTGTTTTAATGTAGTTGCAATACTTACTAAATATGTGACTTGGACATGTTAGCTTCTTTATTTTTAAAACAGAACAAAAATAGACATCAAGTTGATTTGAATACTAAATGGGATAGAATTAATAAAGCATATACGATAGTGCTTAGTACATGAGTAAACACTTGATAAGTAAGTGGTAGCCATTATTATTGCTTGCCAAGCAACTTTACAGAGGTGTCCAAAAATTCAAAATCCCATCATGTCCTCAGAGTTATTTCTGCTTGCCAGGTGTCCTTGCTTAGAAACTAATAGGAAGTACACACCAAAATTTAACATTTAGATGTTTCATTCAACTTATTTGTCTTCTAGTTTAAAAATACTTATGAAAATTCTTTATATATTTTTTAAAATGTTAAAAGATAAATAACAAAACAAAATAGAAAGTGTTATTTAATGAATTCAAATTCACAAAACCACTTATTATCCTAAAATACCTTAAATAGTTCTTATACTGCCCTCCCTAATAAACTCTACTTTCTTGCTCTGCAGGCAATCACCTGCCTGTGCTTCATTTATTTTTCCTGTGTTTCATGTTTATGATTCCTATGCATTTTTACTTTCTTCTACTATTCAATTACTAATTCTAAAATAAAGGTGATATTTTTGCCTGTTTTAAACTCTAAATAGTTTTATAATTTCATTGTATCATTTCCTAATATTTGATTCAAACTTGGATGGTTCATAATATTAATTTGCATTAATTATCAGTGATGTACTATATCCCACTGTATAAAAATAGCTTGAATATATTTTGATTCTCTACTGATAGATATATAGGTCAAATCTAGGGTTAAAAAAATGCCAACAATGCTGCTATAAGCACTCTTACATGTTTCACTGTGTATGCATATGTGAGAATTTTTCCACAATATATACTTAGAGGTGCCCTTGCTGGATCAATAGCAACTGTGCATTTTCACATTTTAGGTACTTCCAAGTTTTCTCCAAAGTGGTTGTACAGTATATATGTTTACCAGCACTATAAATGGTACATGAAATATATGTTTATTACCCTTGGTAGTATCATACATTTTCTTAGTATCATACATTTTCTTATTTACCAGTCTAATGACTGGTGAAATGGCATCAGCATTGATAAACCTATTCATGATTCCTCTTTTCTTTCTTCAAATTGCCTTATATTTAAGCTACTCTACTACTGGAATACTTTTCCATTTAATATCTTTCTTTATATTATCAACAGTTTTGAATGCTAATACTTTTTGCATTATAAACATCTTAGTTTTTTCTCCTAGTAGCACTTTCCTATTTGTAATTGCGTATTTTGAAGAATTGGTGTTTTAAACTTTGTCATCAACTTAATATTTTTATTTAAGTTCAGCTCTTCTTTAATCATGTTTATATCATTTGTTAGCCTAAGCTGAGAAATATTCTACTGTATTACCTTCTAAAAGTTTTTAAGCATTTATTTTCTATCTATTTTTTTCAGATATCAAATAATCCCTCATATATTATACATATCTCATGAAGTTTTTATTTACATTGAATGAATTTGTAGTTCTTTAACCATGTGAAGCATTTCATTATGAAATATTCCAATAAAAATATGATGTATAACTTTTATCAGTATGTTTTTGCTCATTCTTGCATATATTAATTTTTTTGGCTATTAAATTTTCTAAGTGGGAACTTTTTGGTAAGATTTTTCTTTCTGGTTTAACTGACTATCTGATTGAAAAACAACTAAAATGTCTATACATGGATTAAAGAATTACACAGAGAAATACAACTTTAGTGAAGTAGATCCATATGTCACCAAATAGTTTAAAACTAACTTGTTTTAAAAAAAAAGTCAATGTGACTCCTCAAAAATTTTGTTCAGATAATTGCAAGGATACCACTTTGAAATAATCTAACTTAAAATTATACATTTATGTACATAAAAGTAAATTTGATATCAATGAAAACACTAAAAACTCAAAAACAATCTAACTTCTAAAATTATTCTAAAATAGTATAAGAATATATTTTATATATGCTTGTAATGTAGGAAGTGCTCTTTAAAAGTGTTACACAATTCATAAAGGAAATAATGTTTAAAGATAAATACTGATTAATTGATTATTAAGTCAGATTCAGGTAACCCTACTACTAATTTACACAATTATACAATGAATTTTTGAGGCTTAGATGCTAATACATATGAAGTATCTAAAATAAAAACTAATAAATCCCTTGTAATTGATTTGCATTTATTTCAGCAAAAATGATATATTACTCTTTTCTTTGTAATTATAAAAGCATGTGCTAATTTTCAGTACGCTATTCTGTAAGTGAAAGTATGTTTGAAAATTGTAATGATGGAGAAAAATTATTTTTATATTTATTTTATGTAGCTGCACTTTACTTAAAACTAAACACACACAGATTACAGATAGAGTCCAATGAGTTTTTAAGAAATTTATTGAGCTATAATTAACATATTAAAAGCTGAAAATATGTAAGATAAATTATTAGATAAGCTCTGACATATTTTTACATCCATGAGATCATCATTATTATCAAGATAATGAGCATATAAATCCACAAAATGTTTCCTCGTGACTACTTTTAATAATCCCTTTTGCAATTATTGTCTCTCCTAATAAGCATCATAGCTAGACAAAGATGAAAATACGTCTTTCAGTATTGCATATTACTATATATTATATTTTGGTGCATTCAAAAATTGTATATAAATAGAATCATATGAGGTGCACTATTTTTGGTTGGCATTTTTGCTTTACAGAAAAATCATTTTAAAATTCATTCATGTTGTTGCATGTGTCAGTAGCCCAACGTCTTTATTGCTGAGCAGAATTTAGCTCTGGATATATGGATATATCACCAATTACTTGTTAATGAATATTTGAGTCATGCCCAGGTTTTAGCTATTACAGAGAAAATGTCCATGAACATTTATACATAACAATTTCCTTTTCATTTTTCAAAGCAGAAATATCTAGAAGATAAATGACTAGATTACATGGTAAGTGTAGGTTTACTTTTTTAAGAAACTGTCAGTCTATTTTACAAAGTGGTTGTCAATCAAAACTATTTTAAAGTTTCAATTCCTCCATTTTGTTGCCTATACCTGGTAAGGTCAATTTTTTTTTTTTTTTTTTTTTTTTGGACATTGTAATGACTATCAGTAGTATTTCTTTGTGGTTTTCAATTATTTAATGACTACAGATGTTAAAATCTTTTCATATACTTATTTGTCATCCACATCTTCTATCTTCTATCCATGATGTCGTTTTCAATCTTTTGCCTTAAAAAAAATGGATGATTTGTTTTATTTTTGATTTTTGACAGCTTTTATATATTCTTTATGAAAATAATTTATTAGTGTGTTGGGGTTTCTTACGACCACCCTTAGGATCAATTATTAACTACAGTGATTCACAGGTCTTAGAAAAGACATTACATTCACAGTTACAGTTAACTACAATGAAAAGATACAGATTAAAATCAACAAAGAAAAAAAAGCCCATGGGGAAAAAATGTAGAAGACATAAGGTGCAAGCTTTCAGGTGTTCCCTCCCAGTGGAATCCCACAAGAACACACATAATTCTCCCAGCAACAATATTGGACAGCATATTGAAGTGTTGCCAATCAGAGAAGCTCACTTAAGTTTTGGTCTCCAGGGTTTTTACAGGGCATCAGTCATGTAGGGTAGTGCCTATGTGAATGATTTCAGCTACTCAGACTCTAGCATCTGTCAGAATAAACATAGCCATTCACTGTAAATTATATTGTTAGGCTAAACCTATCTGGACAAATGAGCACAGCATGGTCCAAGGCCTCAGATACTCAAAATCAGCTGTTCACTGTACTCTAAAGCCAAAGATATATAGAAGCACTGTTATCATATAGAATATATTAAGGGCTCACAGGTTATCTCCCAAAAGACAGCCAAGTGCCAGTTCTAAAGAGAAACATTAGTCCTGATGAGATAAACCCTTCTTGGCCAATAAGATGTATGCTATTCAAATGTTTTCTCAGTCCATGGCTTTTTAAAAAAATATTTTTAAATGCCCTTATTCCACTCCTATTAAACATAGTATTGAAAGTTCTGGCCAGGGCAATCAGGAAAGAGAAAGCAATAAAGTGTATTCAAAAAGGAAGATAGGAAGTCAAATTGTCTCTGTTTGCAGATGACAAGATGGTATATTTAGAAAACCCCATCATTTCAGTCCAAAATTTCCTTAAGCTGATAAGCAACTTCAGCAAAGTCTCAGGATACAAAATCAATATGCAAAAATAACAAGCATTCCTATACACCAATAACAGACAAACAGAGATCCAAATCATGAGTGAACTCCCATTCACAATTGCTACAAAGAGAATAAAATACCTAGGAATACAACTTACAAGAGATGTGAAGGATCTCCTCAAGGACAACTACAAACCACTCCTCAAGGAAATAGGAAAGGTCACAAACAAATTACAAACTGTTCTGTGCTCATGGATAGAAAGCATCAATATGAAAATGGCCATACTGCCAAAGTAATTTATAGATTCAATGCTATCTCCATCAAGCTACCACTGACTTTTTTCACAGAATTAGAAGAAACTACTTTAAATTTCATATGAAATCAAAAAAGAGCTCGTATAGCCAAGGCAAACCTAAGCAAAAAGAAAAAAGCTGGAGGCATCACACTACCTGACTTCAAAATATACTACAAGGCTACAGTAACCAAAACAGCATGATACTGGTAACAAAACAGATATGTAGACCAACAGAACAGAACAGAGGCCTCAGAAATATTGTTGCATATCTACAACTGTCTGATCATTGACAAACCTGACAAAAACAAGCAATGGGGAAAGGATTCCCTATTTAATAAATGATATTGGGAAAACTGGCTAGCCCTATGTGGAAAACCGAAACTGGACCGCTTCCTTACATCTTACACAAAAATTCATTCAAGATACATTAAAGATTTAAATGTAAGACCTAAAACTATTAAAACCTTAGCAGAAAACCTAGGCAATACCTTTCAGGACATAGGCATGGGAAAAGACTTCATAACTAAAACGTCAAAAGCAATGGCATCAAAAGCCAGAATTGATGAATGGGATCTAATTAAACTAAAGAGCTTCTGTACAGCAAAAGAAGCTATCATCAGAGTGAACAGATGATCTACAAAAAGGGAGAAAATTTTTGCAATCTATCCATCTGGCAAAGGGCTAATATCCAGAATCTACAAGAAACTTAAACAAATTTACAAGAAAAAATACAAACAACCCCATCGAAAAGTGCTCAAATGATATGAACAGACACTTCTCAAAAGAAGACATTTATGTGGCCAAAAAACATGTGAAAAAAAAAGTTCACAATCATTGGTAATTAGGGAAATGCAAATCAAAACTACAATGAGATACCATCTCCAGTTAGAATGGTGATCATTAAAAAGTCAGGAAACAACAGATGCTGGAGAGGATGTGGAGAAATAAGAACACTTTTACACTGTTTTGGGGAGTGTAAATTAGTTCAACCACTGTGGAAGACAGTGTGGTGATTCTTCAAGGATCTGGAATCAGAAATACCATTTCACACAGCAATCTCGTTACTAAATAGATAAAGGATTGTGAATCATTTTACTATAAAGACACATGCACACATACGTTTATTGCAGCACTGTTCACAATAGCAAAGACTTGGGACCAACCCAAATGCCCATCAGTGATAGACTGGATAAAGAAATGTGGCACATATACACCATGGAACACTACGCAGCCATAAAAAAGGGTGAGTTCATGTACTTTGCAAGGACATGGATAAAGCTGGAAACCATCATTCTCAGCAAACTAATTCAGGAATAGAAAACCAAAAACTGCATGTTCTCACTCATAAGTGGGAGCTGAACAATAAGAACACATGAACACAGAATGGGGAACATCACACCCCGGGACCTGTCAGGGGGTGGTGGGCTTGGGGAGGGATAGCATTAGGAGAAATACCTAATGTAGATTATGGTTTGAAGGGTGCAGCAAACCAGTATGGTACGTATATACTTATGTAACAAACCTGCATGTTCTGCACATGTATCCCAGAACTTAAAGTATATTAAAAAAAAAAAAAAAAGAGTAAAAACTTTCACTTTTGAAGAAGTTCAAGTTGATACTTTATTTTACAAATTAAATGTTTAATGTCATATGAAACACTTATTTGCTTCAACTAAGGTAAAAAGATTTATCTTATGTTTGTATCTAGGATTTTAATACATTCAGGTTGGCTTTTTATTAATGTTTATGTATTTTACAAGCTATGAATCAAATTTATTTTTCTATTGCTTATAAATACCCAATTGTTTTACATTTCTTCTTTTGAAAACTCTTCCATTTCTTCAAAGCTGATACTTTCCTTAATGAATTGACTTGCTTCTAAAAAAAAAAAAAAAAAAAAAAAAAAAAAAAAACTATATGTATACATCTGTTTTTGTATTTTCTATACTGTTCTGTCGATCTATTTACTCTTTCTTGAGGACAATATCACACTGTCAAAACCATACTTCAAAACCATGAACATGGTATATCTCCCCAAATTTTGTCTTTTATTTGAGATATCTGGAAAGCATATAGGTCTAGAAATTGAAATCTGTTCTACGTATATTAGTTAGTCTTCAAGTAGAAATGATGATGGAAAAGATTGCAGTGATCAAAATTACTTAGGGAGAATGTATACCATGAAAGAGTAAAAAGCATTTCGTGCAGATCTCTGATGTAGCTTACACACCAAGAGGAAGATTAAATGAAAGTGAATTTAAAATTCTGTAACAAATTTTTAGGAGCTAAATTAGGACACTGTGGTGTTACAGAATCTAAAGAACTATTCTGAGCTGCTTTTGAAAAATAAACATAAAAGTTAGCAATCTGTATGATTGAATTTTGCGACATTATCTCACTGAATACACATATTCCACACAGAAAAAAAAAAAAAAAACTTGTAAGTTTTTCATTTGGGACTCACTTTATGTAGCAGATCTAAGCACTCATACATTCTTACATATGTTCACATCTATTAATTATCTATTATATTTTCAATGACATTTTCTTATTCTAATAAAAGCATGCTCAATTTTAACTATTTGTGTTAACTTATGTTGGAGATTCAAGATATTTTTGTTGTTGTTTATATCATTTTATTTTATTTTACTTTAAGTTCTAAGATACATGTGCAGAATGTGCAGGTTTGTTACATAGATATACATGTGCCATGGTGGTTTGCTGCCCCTATTAAACCGTCACCTAGGTTTTAAGTCACATGCATTAGGTGTCAGTCCTAATGCTCTCCCTCCCCTTTTCCCCTACCCTCAACAGGCCCCAGTGTGTGTTGTTCCCCTCCCTGTGTCAATGTGTTCTCCTTGTTCAACTCTCATTTATGAGTGAGAACATGTGGTGTTTGGTTTTCTGTTCCTGTGTTAGTTTGCTGAGGATGGTGGTTTCCATGTTCCTACAAAGGATATGATCTCATTCTTTATATGGCTGCATAGTATTCCATGGTGTATATGTACCACATTTTCTTTATCTATCAAGTGATGGGCATCTGGGTTGGTTCCGTGTCTTTGCTGTAAGAAATAGTGCTGCAATAGGCTGGGCACGATGGCTCACGCCTGTAATCCCAGCAATTTGGGCGGCTGAGGTAGGTGGATCACGAGGTCAGGAGATCGAGACCATCCTGGCTAACATGGTGAACCCCATCTCTACTAAAAATACAAAAAAAAAAAAAAAAAATTAGCCGGGCGTGGTGACAGGCACCTGTAGTCCTAGCTACTGGGGAGGCTGAGGCAGGAGAATGGTGTGAACCCAGGAGGCGGAGCTTGCAGTGAGCAGACATGGTGCCACTGCACTCCAGCCTGGGTGACAGAGTGAGATCCGTCTCAAAAAAAAAAAAAAAAGAAATGAATAAATAGTGCTGCAATAAACATATATGTGCATGTGTCTTTATAGTAGAATGATTTATATTCCTTTGGATATATAACCAGTATTGAGATTACTGGGTTATGGTATTTCTGATTTTAGATACTTGGGGAATCTCCACACTGTCTTCCCCAGTGGTTGAACTAATTTTCATTCCCACCAACAGTGATTCAAGTTATTTTTGATGATTTGTTTGTTTTGTGTTTAATTTGTTTTTGTAAAGGGAGAAAAGTTTGGGCTTAAGGAATAGCATAATGCTTTAAACTTTTAGTCATTTCTTGTTTTCATTCCTCAAATAATGTCATTTTGTCATAGATCTCTGAAAATGATCTTGAAAACTTCCCACAAAAATCAACAGAACTTATGATGTTCAGAGCATAAGAAATAAATGTCACCTTACAAGATTCATCAAAATAAGCTTAGATTAAATTTCAATTGCCATACTCAAGCCACTTAAATAGTTAACCAAGACATTCTCAATTGTTTCTACAGTGATACATAGTGTTGAAAATTGTTTTGACTGCACACTCAAATGATTACAATTCAACTTTCTTCAACATCATAAATTGAAAGGATATCAAGTGGATCTTTGTAGTTCCCAGTTAGGATTGAAAATAACTTCTGACCAAATTAGTAGTGTAGAGACTTATGGAATGAAGTCAATTTAAAACAGAGAAATTTTTTTTGAGTTAACAATAAGAGAGAGTTTGTTGCAATAAAATTCTTTGAAATTTTAGATATGAAATTGGTACAAAAACTTAATAAAAATTCATCTACCTGATTTTTTGTGGTGATGTCACAAATAATAGAAATATGGTCTCGTTTTTCCTAAATATTTTGTTCATACTCTTTGATAATACTGTAAAATGTACTTAAACTACATAAGACTCTGCTAGTAAAATAAAATGCAACATTTCACTCAGAAGTAAAACATTTTCAAAATAGTGTCCAACAATTGCTTTGAGAGGGTGACAACCTATGAACACACCATTCTAAATGTTTCCACCCTAATTGACTTTATTTTATTTATTTATTTTTTATTTATTTATTTATTTTTGAGACAGAACCTTGCTCTGTTGCCCAGGCTGGAGTGCAGTGGTGTGATCTCGGCTCACTGCAACCCACGCCTTCTGGGTCCAAGTGATTCTCCTGCCTCAGCCAGCCAAGTAGCTGGGATTAGAGGCAAATGCCTCAATGCCCAATTAATTATTATTATTACTTTTTTTTTTTTTTTTTTTTTAGTAGAGATGGGTTTCACCATGTTGGTCAGGCTGGTCTCGAACACCTGACTTCAAGTGATTTGCCCACCTCAGATTTCCAAAGTGCTAGAATTACAGGGATAAGCCACCATGTCTGGTCTCCCCTAATTAGCTTTTTAAATCCTCTCTACATCATCACAAGATAGGTGTTACTATGATCACTATTTTTTTTTTTTTTTTTTTTTTTTTTTTTTTTGAGGCAGAGTCTCGCTCTGCAGCCCAGACTGGAGTGCAGTGGCGCAATCTCGGCTCACTGCAAGCTCCGCCTTCCGGGTTCACGCCATTCTCTGGCCTCAGCCTCCCAAGTAGCTGGGACTACAGGCGCCCGCCACCTCGCCCGGCTAGTTTTTTGTATTTTTAGTAGAGACGGGGTTTCACCATGTTAGCCAGGATGGTCTCCATCTCCTGACCTCGTGATCCGCCCGTCTCGGCCTCCCAAAGTGCTGGGATTACAGGCTTGAGCCACCGCGCCCAGCTTATGATCACTATTTTACAGGTGAACATATGAGGCACAGAGAGGTTAAGGAGAAACAGGGTAATCTGCTACAACTCTTCAGCAGAGCATTCTGGGAAGGACTAACTTGTGAGAGGCAAGAGGACTATTTATAGCTTATGTATTCCCGTTAAAGTAAGAGACATATGTCAAGAATAAATGTTACAGAATATTTCTAGCTACAAGCTAGAAATACGAAACAGTATCAGTAGGATATTGGCAGATGATAGTAGGATTAAATTAAACTGAAATGACTAAGTAACTCACCCTTTATTCACTGCATTTAAAAGAAAAGTATGTCTTGGAGTTGAATTAAGTAACCTGGGATAGATTCTCTAAAAATTCCTAAGTGAAGCAAGATTACATATTAACATGTTATACTAGAAACAGTGTCTGAGAGAAGAATTTGGCACTGGAATCTACACTGGGAAAAATTAAATTATCCATAAATGTTTTTTAGTTTATCTTGAAAAAGGCATAGTTCCAAAAACTCCAGAAACATTGCTAGGCCCTCCAATAATATGTGTGGACTCTAAGACAAGAGTGGAAATAGAGGCCCACATAACATATGTACAAATATTTTAACATTATAAACCAAACTACTCCAATAATCTGGCCTGTATTTCTACCTAGGTTCTCAATGGCCCACTTCCTGACCACCATCCTCTGGAGTCCAAAGGAGCTTTTCTTATTCCCAATGTTATTCCTACAGATCAGCCAAAGAGGAGCAAAGAGTCGTCTATCTCACACAATCATGTTCAGGAAATGAGCAGGTCAAGATGTGGAGTGAGCAAGCCTTTCTCTTTGGTGCCACAATTCTGACCAGTATTTCAAGGCACTTCTAAACACACAAAGACTATTACAAGAGGGAGGAAGGAAGGAAGGAAGGAAGGAAGGAAGGAAGGAAGGAAGGAAGGAAGGAAGGAAGGAAGGAAGGAAGGAAGGTAGGTTAGTTATCTGAAGAACTCAGGCTAGCTAGAAGCCCAAATTTGGTGTGATGGGGGCCATCATATCTCAACAGAAACAGTTTTATCTCTCTGTTAACCCAGACAGGGCTTGTGATTTTTTTTTTTTTTCCTCCACTCAGCCATAGACCCTCAGCTACATATCCTCTAGCCTGGAGGAGTCAGATCAGCTCAACTCTCTCACATGCCAAACTTTCAAAAACAAAACAAAACAAACAAAAAAACACTTTTGTTATTGGAATAAATGAGAAAAATGTATTTGTGTTTAAATATTTGTGATACATGAACCATCAAAAGCTTCACTGCTAATGAAGGCAATTGTTTAGGTTTACTTAATCTATTAACTTATCAGTTAATAACTGCTATTTATTCTGCTAGAAATTCCCAATGGTACAATTGTTTCTGGCTGTAGTTCCTTCCATGCTTTGTACATCTTACTTGTGGTCGGCAGAATCACCACTCTCCATGAACGATATGATTTGGCTTTGTCCCCACCCAAATCTCACCTTGAATTGTAATAATTCCCACGTGTCAAGAATGGGGTCAGGTAGAGACAATTTAATCATGGAGATGGTTTATCCCATGCTGTTCTTGTGGTAGTGAATAAGTTTCCCGAGATCTGGTGGGTTTATAAATGGGAGTTCCCCTGCACAAGCTGTCTTGCCTGCCACCACGTGGGATGTGACATTGCTTCTCATTCACTTTCCACCATGATTTTGAGGCCTCCCCAACCATGTGAAACTGTAGGTCAATTAAACCTCTTTCTTTTATAAATTACCCAGTTTCAGCTGTGTCTTTATTAGTGTGAGAACAAACTAATACAACGGGTATCCACATTCTAGTCCCCAGAATTTGTGAATATGTTAATTGCATGGCAAAGGAAATTTGAAATTGTAGACTGAATTAAGGTTGTTAATCAGTTGATATTAAGATAGGGAAGTTATTCTGGATTATCCTGATGGGACCAAAATAATCAGAAAGACATTTACAAGTGGAAGAAGGAGGCAGAAGAAATTAGAGTGATGAGATGGGAGCTCATAAACTGCCATTGGTGGCCTTTTAAAACAATTTAAATCTTGTTTTATGACATAATAATTGTACATATTTATGGGATACAGTGTGATGTTTCAACACGTGTATGTATTGTTTAAATATTGAATCAGAATATTCAACATAATTTTCACTTCATACATCTTTGATATCTTTATGGTGAGAGCATTCAAAATCCTCTCTTCTGACTATTTTGAAATATGCAATACAACATTGCTAACCATAGTCACCCTGACTCCATTCCTTATTTTAAGAATGGGGGAGGGGACTCTGAGTAAAAGAATGCAAGCAGCCTCTGGGCTGTGTAAAAGCAAAGACCCCCCCCAGAAAAAAACAACCCTGACAATATGCTGTTTTTTTTACCCTGGTGTGATCAAGTCAGATTTCTGACTTACAGAACTGTAACATAATAAATCTGTATTGTTTAAGCTACTATGTTTAAGTAATTTTAATAAAACTTGAAAGGAATTTACATTTTGCTTTTAAAGTTCTTTATTTTTGAAACTTTAGACAGAGATCAACAAATCCTCAACAAAAGATAGCTCAATTTTTACCTTTGAAAAAAGAATTATGTTACATATGTGTAAGAATGAATACTTACAGCACAGAAAAATACTCATAAATAATATATTATTTGAAATCAGGAGTCTAATAAGAGAAAATGCAAATGAGCCCTTTTCTATGAGATTTAGCTAAATTATATGAAAAAATATGTGTGATAAGAGGTATGTATTCTGAGTTAATATATATAAGTATAAAATCTGAAGGAACTGCAACAGGAACAATAAATATGGAAATTGAAATCACAAAACAATCAATGAATTTGAAGATCATTCAGAGAAATGCTTATATCATCTTAAGATTAATTTATTCTAATAGTGCACTAGTGATAGTATCATAAGAAAAAATAAACTCTTATCATTTTTTACTGTATTTGTTTTTTTAAGACAGAGATTGGCACTAATTCAGTAATGGAAAACTAATTGTAAAATTTGTTCTGTGGTAAGTTTGGAAAACAAGGCATGGCACGGAAAGAGCATATAATAAAATAATTTGGCATAAAGGCCATTTGAAAGAGATTAATTACAGTGGTGAAACACGTCATCATTTCCCAGACAAGTAGGGAAGATAAGCAATGAGAAGGCTATGGAGGACAGAGAACAGGGTAGAGTGCATAGAGTAACAGTCTTCAAGAGGTCAAAAACTTGTATGAGTTCAGGTCTTGAACAAGGGGTATTGGATGAAATGGGAGGTAGAGAGGACCAAAGAGTAGACTATTTTAATTTTTTTTAATATTGAGAAACATTTGTTGTCTAAAATAGAGAAGAAATGTTATTAACATGCATGGCGGTCAAGAAACTGACAGGTAAGATTTGAAAGAGTTACCAGTTTGAGGTAAGCACAATAGAGAATAATGACAGAGTTTATAATGGAGAGAATGTCTTTGAAAGCCAAAAGCAAAAGTTGTCATAAAGGAGAAAGAGACCAAAAAAAGGTTTGAAAAAGCATTTGAATGGAAAGTTTGGTGTAGACCTACGTTATGAACCATAAACTGGCAAAGTTTATTGGTGATGCTTGTTGGTTTACTTGTTGGTTTTCAGAAGGCTAGAACCATAATAGACTGATAACTACAAATTAACTGAAATTGTATGTATCCAGCCTCCTCATTATTAGGCAGGTGAAGATGGGGTCAGCGAAAAAGTAGCAACCCGTTGAAGGGCTTATATTTTCCAGACACATCAGGAGTTCATGTTTTTATTAAAAATGCGAAAAGAGTTTGCTAATCAGAACGTAGGCATTCAAGATCTATCAGGATGTTAGATAAGGCATAGATGATTGATCCTGTTGGAAAAGCAGAGTCATATAATGATGAAAGTCCGATAATACCTCTGAGACTTGAAAGTGATGGAAGTAAACAGAAACATGAGGCATAGAGTTTTAGTTATGATAGTCTCTTTGAGGAGGAGGAATAATGGCACAATTGTCATTTTTTGAATATTTTCCCTAATATTTTTAGTGATTTCACAAATTGTTCTAATGTCTTAAAGGACTACCACTCTGGAATATCACTCAAAGCAATGTTCTTGTGAGGATTAGTTTTAATAAAAAGTCCTTTAATGCTTGGACACATGGAAAGCTGATCGGTAGTATATAAAACAGAATTGTTATAGTTGGAAGTTATTATTATAGGTATTTTCCTCATCTTTTTGCAATACTTATAATTTTTTTCTTAATGAAAATATGATGATTTTTCAGTTTTTAAAGTGAAATTGTATTACATTTAAAAAATTAATACAGAACCATTCTGTTGAAGACAATGAATGCATCTTATGCTTAACATGTTAATATGTGTTTCACATTATTTATAGATTTTGTCTACCGCATTGAAATTTGCTAGAATGCTGCATATGTACAGCTTAATGTAATCACTTCCTAACTATAATCTTTGGATCCAACCGAGTTACAACAAAATTAATCTAATTTTGTGTCTTTTATTTGTTTCTACTTCTAGGTTAAATATGGTTTGAGAAAAGTGTTTTAGAAAACTTTGAAAAATCACTAGCTTGTTAGAAAGCATGTTCTATTAAAAGATATGAGTCCTATCTCCAGGTTACTTTAAATATTAGTTTTATTCCAAATTATGTTCTAGTTTTCCTATCTTTAAAATATGTTCATGAAACATTTCACTTCTCTTATGAAATTAAATGTACTTTTAAGTTTGAAATGTATTAGGGAACTCTGATATATGCTTTTTTTAAAAAAAAATAACACTGAATTACTTTCTAAAATGAAAGCAACCCTAAAATAAAAATATATTATCAATATTCAGTTTTACCTCTGGCTTCAACTTATTTTTCTCTCAAGGTATTATTCTCTTCTCCAGCCACCCTAGGTGCCAAAAAGAAAGAAGGCCAAAGGGAAGAAAGTGGTGCTGACTCTTGCTGTCTGGAAAAAGCAGGAGACCATGAAAGTGGTGAATCTTCTGTTTGAAAAATTTGGCACTGGACAAAACTCATTTTGGCATTGGACAGAACATCCAGCCCAAAAGGGGTCTCACTTGCTTTGTCAAATGGCCCCATTATACTAGGTTGCAGCAGCAGAGAGCCATCCTGTATAAGCGGCTGAAAGTGCCTTCCGTAGTTAACCAGCTCACCAGGGCCTTGGACCACGAAGCAGCTATTCAATGGGGTAAGCTGGCTGGCAAGTACAGACCAGAGACAAAGCAAGAGAAGCAGTAGAGACTGTTGGCCTGGACTGAGAAGAAAGCAAAGGCGACATCCCCACTAAGAGATCACGTTTTCTTCTAACGGGAGTTAACACTGTCACCACCTTAGTGGAGAAAAAGAAGGCTTAGCTGGTGGTGACTGCACAGGACATAGGTCCCATTGAATTGGTTGTCTTCCTGCCTGCCCTGTGTTGTAAACTGGGGGTTCCTTACTGCATTATCTAATGGAAGGCAAGCTTGAGACATCTAGGATTAAAAAACAAACAAATAAACAAACACTCTTTAAAATATTCTTTTAAAACTTTTAATCATTAGTTTTTCATGTCTTCAGTACATTAAAATGTCTGGTGGTAGGAAAATACTAGACTCATGTATGTCTGTCTATGTAATTTGCAGGGTCCAGTGCAAAATGAAATGGAAGTTGTACCTCGTCCAAAGTGTTAAGTACTTCAAGATGGCAACAGCAGAGCATTAGACCAAGTGTGAGGTCGTTATGTGCATTTGTCCGTGTGTGACCACACAGGTTACAGGAACATGAAGCTAAACCTGAGTGTATATCCAGATATGTAAATCTTACAGATTTCTAAAACTCAGTAAAAGAGAAACTACATTTTGTGTGTGAATACAAAAATTGGAATTAAATTGGCAATAGCATTGGGATTTGTGCTCAGAGTCATAGTTTACATCTGACCACAATTTCTATATGATGTTTTAAAATAAAACAGTAAGAATTTAAAAGGTTTCTGAAATTTAAAAATTATAATATAATTAACTTTGATATTTTAATTCCATGTAATTTAAAACATTTAATAGATATGCAATGTTCCACTATTAATTTAACTAGAAGTATAAAAATAAAATATATATAATAAAATATTCTACTTATTTTTAAATTATCTATGTTATGTTGAATAAAAGAAAATTTGGGAATATAAATAAATGAGTATTTTTGAACATGTAAAAATTATTTTTTTGCTGTTTTTAGGAGACTGTTTTAGCAGCACAGGAACTTACCTCTGATCTACCTCTGCTCGGACAAACCAGTGATGTGATTTACAAATAGGTTGTAAATTCACCCAAAACACATCACAGTAAAGATATGTAGTGGCTTTTGGAGAATTTGACCTAACTAAGAATTTGTAAAAGACAAAAACATTGTCCTTGTGGCTAAACTATAAGGCTGTTTCTTTTTAAGTCACATATATATTTACCTGACCAATTTGTTTTACTCTCTATTTCAAGTTATCAGGTGAAATTATTTTGGAATAAATTAATGAGTTGTCTGTTCTGAATAAATGTGCATGTTACAAATGCAAACACGTGTATGTATTATACAACTATGCAACTTCAAGAACTGACTTATTTCTATCAGCTTTTTATTCACTTTTAAAAATTAGGCTACCGAAGCATATTAGAATTTAATTACACCAATTAGTACTGCCACATCAGACATATGATGTGCCTTCAATTAAGAAGTACCTAATGGGTATTAGTACAATGTAGCTTCATAATTAAAGTTCTAAGAACAGCACAAATTAAACATTATGATTACAAAACATTAAAAATCTACTGGTGAAATTAAAGCTGAATATTTTAGCTTCTCCTTTTGATCTGATTTTAAAAAAGAAAATCAGAATTATATAAAATGCAATGCTATTATTGAAGCATTCTGAATTTAAAAACAGAAATTAAGCTCACATGCCCATAAATATGTGCATATATAATGACTAAATATTAAATAAAATATCCAATCTAACACTTATGTCACCTAATAAGCATCAAAGGTTATCATTTTGGAGTTTCACTTGGGTGAGCTGTTTTTTTGTTTGTTTTTTTCATAGAAACATTTGATATATGTGGTCACCACTCACAACTCTTGCTTCAGTGAGCATGGATGACAGGAAGCCCCAGCTACTGTTTTTCTGGTCGTATGACTGTCTTTGCACTCAGGCTGTATTTTCTCAGTCTGTACCTGGGCAATGTCTGAGCATACTGGGAGTTTTGAAGAAAGTCATTTTTAAGATTTGTGATAATCTTCCAACAGAAGACTTTGGACTGGAGATTCCTATTGTCCTGGCCAAAATTTCCTAAACTGTGCTTCAGGCTGTGACTCTTTCACTCTCATCCTTCTTCCTTGTCCCTCTCCTTTGACAGAGGCCAGGCTTGCATCACTGAAGATTCCCTGCACTTAGACCTGCTTTCTCTTCTTAATCTTTAAATAATATTCCTCTCATAATCTTTTGAGCGACTTATAATTGCATAGTGTCAGCTTCTTGGAAAACCTGACTTGACAAACTATCCTAATTGAAATACAGACATATACGCATTTAACAATTTTTGACATTATTAGCACATTGAGTATTAAATAGTATCTGAAGAGAGATATATGTAAAAATGAAAACACCTTCCTATTGGAGTTTTCTTCAAAACAAATAGATTATTTTTAAAAAGATGACAACTATATGAATACAATACACTGAGATATGATAACTAGCAACACATTGAAACAAAAAACAAGAATAGGATTGAATACTGGCAGGATCTTTATAAGGCCTGGCCTTTCACTATGGAAATAGATATCTTTTAGTCCAAGAAATCACAGAGCTTACACATTTTTAGGAAAATAAAAAAAAAAAAATCAATAGAATAAATTAATGCTATGTCTTGTAAGCAAAAGTGTACTGAAGTGAATTCATAATATCCCGTAACAGCAAAAAAAAAAAAAAAAAAAAAAGCATTCAGAAGTCCTAAGTCTATAAACCGTAAAAATAGTTAAGTACATAGAATTTACTTAAGTTCAAAATCGTCATGCTCATTAGACTTATATAATTCTTGTAGCATTCCGTACAAACTGGATAATTCTTTTTTTTTTTTTTTTTTTTTTTTTTTTGAGACGGAGTCTCGCTCTGTCGCCCAGGCTGGAGTGCAGTGGCCGGATCTCAGCTCACTGCAAGCTTCGCCTCCTGGGTTTACGCCATTCTCCTGCCTCAGCCTCCCGAGTAGCTGGGACTACAGGCGCCCGCCACCTCGCCCGGATAGTTTTTTTGTATTTTTTAGTAGAGACGGGGTTTCACCATGTTAGCCAGGATGGTCTCGATCTCCTGACCTCGTGATCCGCCCGTCTCGGCCTCCCAAAGTGCTGGGATTACAGGCTTGAGCCACTGCGCCCGGCCCATACTGGATAATTCTTATTCCCATTATTTATTACTAAGCATATTGAAATTTCACCTTAATAATATTATTATTTTTTAACTTTCATTTGTATTGTAACTGTTGGTTTTAACTGATGAAGATGTAAGACAAAAATAAACATTCAGGTAAATAACTATTTTCTAGAAGGATCCAACTTGTAAGTATGGTTTGATTCTTTCTTTTTAAAATTATGTTATTATATGTATATAAGAAATTCAGAATATAGATCCTAGGTTATGATGCATATCATATTTGTGTAAGCTGAATATATTTTAAAGATAACCAAAAAAGATAATGCATAATTAGAAATATAAATAAACATATTACTCAAGATAATTACTCCTTAAATATTCAATCCATTTAATATAGGTCCTTGCTGCCGTAAAAGAACTCCCATGAGCTTCCAGAGAGACTTGTTTTATTAAATGTCATAAAGTCTCTGGCTCTGACCAATCATAGCACTACAAACACTGTTATAAACAATGTAATAAGCTGTTTAAAAAGCCAGAGATTTTTTTTTTGTAATTTGAATTTATTATCATATTTTCCTGCCCACACAAAATAATCAATACATTAACATACAACCATCACATATATTCAACAATTATTATGATTTTGTTGTTCCTGCTTAAAGCATCCCTGTTTTTTTCTTGATAAATTATTTTAAAAATGTATCTCAGAATGTAATTTTATACCTACATACTTAAGAATACCTCTCTAGAAAATGCAGATATTTAGTAATACATTTTTGTACGATTAATTTACTTTTCTTCAGGATCTCAATTCAAATATTGTTTCTTATTAACAAACCAATCTAGCATATGTTTTACTATATTTTTAAGAACATAATTTGGAAAAAAAAAAGTCTGACACATAGTCCATGTTCAATTTACCTACTCAACTAATCTACTAAAAGGAAAAAATGACACCAATACTTATTACTCTTCCCTGAAGTTATCTTATGATACTTTTAGATTTTGAAATCCTGTAAAGTGTGTTCATTATTGGTTTCAAGTACATTTCCTAACTCATTTCAATCTCTTCTATAACCAACTGCAAGAGAAAATATACAATAGACCCTATGATTGTAGAAATAAAAGTGGAAAAAATTAGTCTAGATTTCATAAAAGCAGAGACATATAAAAACCTTGAAATGATAAAGGCCATAATTAATTGAAATTAAAATTATTCCTTTGAGTTACTTTTAGTATTCTTCCAATTTTACTTTTTTTGATGTAGCAATTATCACAATGTATGCCTTCTAAAAGCAGAGTCTGAAGTAAATATATATATATATAAATGGTAACATAAGCATATAAAATAACATGTGGCAATTACTATTTAATTAAAAATACAGGGACAGGCCGGGCGCGGTGGCTCAAGCCTGTAATCTCAGCACTTTGGGAGGCCGAGACGGGCGGATCACGAGGTCAGGAGATCAAGACCATCCTGGCTAACCCGGTGAAACCCCGTCTCTACTAAAAAAAAATACAAAAAACTAGCCGGGCGAGGTGGCGAGCGCCTGTAGTTCCAGCTACTGGAGAGGCTGAGGCAGGAGAATGGCGTGAACCCGGGAGGCGGAGCTTACAGTGAGCTGAGATCTGGCCACTGCACTCCAGGCTGGGTGACAGAGCGAGACTCTGCCTCAGAAAAAAAAAAAAAAAAAAAAAAAAAATACAGGGACAGTTGGGAGAGCATAGCAAGCAAGGGAGTGAATATAATCTGAGATAAATACATTTTTGTTACATGAGTCAGGCATTTCCAAAATAAATGAAAGATGAGAGATTAGGACATAGAGTATATAGGGTGCCAGTTCATATAACACTTTGTATTAAGGGAATTTGAGATTTTGGGTGAAACAATAGACGTTATTGGGAGTTTTAAGGGAATTTATATGAAGGAGGTAAAATAGGAGTCTATAGCACTAATATAAACTGGTAAGTGAAAGTCAAAGCTATTTAGTGGAGTAGGTTGAATCAAAATTGATGACTAAGTAGGTGGTGTGTAAAGGAAAGGAAAAGTTCAAGATTGTGTCTTGGGTATATGGTATGTGTACTGTAGTAACAATGATATGCACAGTTATGTTGAGGCTTAGTAAATGAGGAGTGGCCAGTGAAATACGGAGCAAAGTCATGCAATTCACTTTCAAGTTGTGTTCTTAAAACTTCCCATGGCACCCATGAAGATTTCAAGAATCATTTCTTATTATATCCCATCTTGACTAATACCAAGTTGTTGGAAAAAATGAAATACTGTTGTAACAATAAGCTGAAATAAGTGGTATTGTCTTAACAATGAGAAAGTACAGCATGAGGAAACTTAAGATCATAGATGATGAAAACTGTTTCCCCCAACCCCACTCCCAAGAAGGGAGAGGTTGGGATTACACAAAATCATTAATCTAGGTGTTCTTCCCAGGAAACAAAGGCAGAGTTTAATCAAATAATTTCTCCAACCTTTAGTATATGGTTCATTCAAACTGTCTGGCTTGTAATATTTCAGAATTATCAATGGTCAGTGCTTTCTATGTACTACACCTTATATTTTGTCTTTCTAAATGGGCTACGAGCATTACATATCTTATCTCATTTATCTTTTAAATAACTTTAAGAAGCTAGCATAATTATTAGCTCGATTTTGCTGGTGAGAACATTGAGATGTAGAGATTCAGAATAGCTAACATTTGGTATAACTCTGATTAAAATTTAGTTCTGTCATCATAATATCAAATGAGTATGTGACCTCGTACTGTAATGAGTCTCATTCTAAATATACAGAAGATGCAGCCTAAGGTCTTGTTACTTTAGGTGGTGACATCATGTATTGACTCATATTGAGCACTTCTAAATGTAAGTTTTCAAGTAGCTTTTTTTCTTTAGAAAGGTGCTGAAGATAATTCAGATACTTTTTTGCATACTATTTTGTGTCCCTGTAGATTGCTAGTACTATGAGGGCAGGGCCATATCTATTGCGTTAATCTCTCTATATTTGTTTTCTAATACTGGTCCAAGAAACAGGTTGAGATGCCAAGTAAGGAGGCCATAGAAAGCATAAAGATAACATTTATGCAAAATATTAAACATAGTGAGGGATTAAACATGTAGATAACTGAAAAACATGTAGATAACTGAAAAAGGGAACCCAGGCAAAGGGAAAAGGCAGTGCAAAGGCCCAAGACAGCCCATATCTGGCTTGTTTGAAGGGGTTCAAGGAAACCAGTGTGTCTGGCGTTGAGTAAGGAAAGGGAGTTAATGATGAGCACACAGAAGTAATTTGGGCCTTAATATACATTTTCAATTTTTTAAAATATATGTTATATTTAAATGATACATAATAATTGTACATATTTACAGGATATTTTAAACCTCACACTGCCTTAGAATTTTGCTGTCACTATAAATAAAGGGTCACTGTAGGTCCTAAGAAGAGAAGAGACATAATCTTTTATATAAAAAGGATGACTGTGGATATTGTATTAGTAACTGACTGTAAGGGGATACTTTTAGGAAAAGTCTCCTGTTTAGATGTTGACTTTATCCAAGAGGAAAACAGTAGTAATGGAACAGAAGTAGCAGATTCTAGATATTGTAGTAATAGAACAGAAGTAGTAGATTCTAGATATTGTAAAGCCTTTGAGTTTAAGCAACCAGGGAAGGTTTTGCCATCAAATGAAATGGATAAGCATAAACAGTTTTAGTAGTGACTGGAAGATGGAAATCAGCAATTTCTCTTGAGTCATACTTACTTTGAGATTTCTGTTAGGTATCTGAAGTAATCAGAAACTAGCTGGGAAAATTGAAATCATGGGAGAATTTAAAACAAAGGAAATTGATACAGGTAATTGATAGTAGAAATAGTTTTAAAAATTAAAACTATTTTAATTTAGTGAAGCAGCCTACAATTTAGCAACAGTGGGAGGCTACCATCACCTTCCCTTGGAGAACAGGGATAGGAGGCTGTACTATTGGAGCTGCAGGGAGGGATATCTGGAGGAAGTTGGAACCACAGTGCGCCTATGCAAAAGGAGCAGGAGCCTGTGAAAAATGCAACTGTTATTAGGGATGACAGGGAGAAACTGAGACAATATCTACATTTATCCTTGCTCCTGCCTTTCATCTTTCTATATGTGTCTCCTATTGTTTGAGCCTACCTGGAAGACAATTTTCAGAAAATCTGAGATACATGATCTACGGTGTTCATCCCCTCTGTCTTATGAACTGAGCTGGGCAGAGTGAGGAATGGGTCTCAGGAAAAATAGACCCATTAACATCACAACATTCAGGTGGAAGTGTAAAAAATGCAATTGAATTTATGAGTGTGGAATTCGGGATAGAGATATGACATGGAAATATAAATTTGGGAGTCATTAGCATTTGCACTGCATGTAAAGCCATGAGATTGGATGAAATAAACAAGGAAAGAAGTGCAGAGAAAGATGAGGATGGGGGGGAAATAAAATACTGAGACCTGAGGTATTCCAACATTGAGTCTGAAGCACAGAAAAAACACTGAAAGAGAGAGAGAGAGAGAGAGAGAGAGAGAGGGAGGGGGAGTGGGAGGGAGAGAGAGAGAGAGAAAGAGAGAGAAGTATACAAATAATATAAAACCAGGAAGTCAAATGAAGATAGTATTATGAGAATAATCTACTTCAAATGCTATTGATAAATCAAGTAAGGTGAGAAAAATAACTATAAGATTAACGAGATGGAGGACAGGTTTAATTAGAATACTGGGGAGCAAAATTCTGTATGGAAGTTAAATGATTAAAGGGAAAATGCAAGGAACAAATGACACAGTGAGTATAAATTATCCTTTTAAAGAGATTTGGTGAAAAAGGGATCAAATTCCCTGGTGATATCTGACAACGAAAATGGGGAAAATGAAGAATACCGGTTGCTTATTTGCTTGGAGTATGACAGGAGTAACAGCATATTTGTATGATCATGAAATGACCCAATAATGAGGAAAATTTGATTATGTATAAGAGGGGTAAGTATTGAAAAGTGTCTGTGTGTAGCCTGTGTGGCCAGAAAGAGTTGATGAACAAGCAAAAGCATAAGCTTGAGGTAGGTGTATAAATATTTCATTTCTGGCAGTGATTTTCTTTTTTTTTTTTTATTATACTTTAAGTTCTAGGGTACATGTGCATAACGTGCAGGTTTGTTACATATGTATACTTGTGCCATGTTGGTGTGCTGCACCCATCATCTCGTCAGCACCCATCAATTCATCATTTATATCAGGTATAACTCCCAATGCAATCCCTCCCCCCTCCCCATGATAGGCCCTGGTGTGTGATGTTCCCCTTCCCGAGTCCAAGTGATCTCATTGTTCAGTTTCCACCTATGAGTGAGAACATGCGGTGTTTGGTTTTCTGTTGTTGTGATATGACCCAGCCATCCCACTACTGGGTATATACCCAAAGGATTATAAATCATGCTGCTATAAAGACACATGCACACGTATGTTTATTGCGGCACTATTCACAATAGCAAAGACTTGGAATCAACCCAAATGTCCATCTGTGACAGACTGGATTAAGAAAATGTGGCACATATACACCATGGAATACTATGCAGCCATAAAAAAGGATGAGTTTGCGTCCTTTGTAGGGACATGGATGCAGCTGGAAACCATCATTCTTGGCAGTGATTTTCTTTAAGGAGAGATTTCACTCTGCCAAGAGCCAATTAGCAATGTTTGGAGACATTTTCTGTTGTCACAACTTGTGAATGGAGTTACTAATAGCATCGAATGAGAGAGGCCAGGGATGTTGCTAAACATCCTGCAACATACAAGACAACTTTTCCACACCCCATCCTAAACATAGAATTATCTGTTTCAGTTTGTCCATAGTACAAGAGAAAAAACCCTGCTCTATTAATATGCAGGATGAGTAGCATGTAATTTTAGATACTGGCATTAAGTATATGTGATAGTAGGATTCTTCATACCTTTCCTCTTGATTGCTAGTTATCTATCTATTCATTTATTTATTGACACAGGAAACAAGGTCATCAGCTGGCACTGAGATTGAAGAAAAGCATGCGAGGGGTGCAAAATGAGAAAAGAATCCATAAGTTAATCTTACATGAGAGGGAGAAGGCAATGGCTAACAAAAGAAAAGTGGGCTTGTTTGGCTGCATTAAAGGCACATTTGCTTTTCAAGGTTGTGGTTTTGAAGAGATAACAATCAGCACAATTTGATTGTGTGTCTTTCTCCCACTGCAGTTTAGTGTATAAAAGCAAGTCCGGCCGGGCGCGGTGGCTCAAGCCTGTAATCCCAGCACTTTGGGAGGCCGAGGCGGGCGGATCACGAGGTCAGGAGATCGAGACTATCCTGGCTAACACGGTGAAACCCCGTCTCTACTAAAAAAATACAAAAAACTAGCCGGGCGAGGTGGCGGGCGCCTGTAGTCCCAGCTACTCGGGAGGCTGAGGCAGGAGAATGGCGTAAACCCGGGAGGCGGAGTTTGCAGTGAGCTGAGATCTGGCCACTGCACTCCAGCCTGGGTGACAGAGTGAGACTCCTTCTCAAAAAAAAAAAAAAAAAAAAAAAGCAAGTCCAAAATTGATGGAGACATGCATGAAACTAAGGCTATAGTTTTGCTAAGTCAGTCATGTTTAGTAGATAGAAATTTATTTGGTGACCAAGGGTGGAACAAAATGTTTAAAAGACTGAATAGGTGAAATAATAAAGTACATTTGTGAAACAATAAATTGCTTTCTGTAAAGGTGGATTATTTGATGTATCTTGAAGAAATAACAAATGTGAATCAAATATTTATTTATGAAATCGGCAGAGAGTAAATTATCAAATAAAGTTTCAACAACCAGATTGTCATTTTAGAGTAATTATCATTATAGGACAGTGAAGAAAAGTTTGAAGAAGTTAAGTTATCGAGAAAGGAAGTTATTGTTTTAAATTAATGCACTGGTCTAACTGTGATTTCATGAAGATGATTTCATAACTGTAACAGTAACAATAGAAATATTGAGGACAAGAATGTTGAGTACAGAAATTAAAGATAAACTTATTGGTTGAAATCAATGCAGTTTTTAGATTCATTATGACTAATGTTTAAGAAGGAATATATAATGTCTAGTCAATATATAATGATGCAAATTTAACACATAACAAATATGGATAGAAAAAAAAATATTCTGCCTTAAACACATTGCTAGACCATGTGAGTGAATTCTGTAGAATAGATTCAAGAATGGTGTGGAAAGGGGTGGAACCTCCTCATCAGTTTTCTCCCCTGATGGGGGCAGGCGTGAAGGAAAACCCCTGGGAAATAAAGAATGCAGGTGTTCTGGTTTAATTTTTTTTTTTTTTTGTAAACATATTAATGCAAGTCTCTTGGAAAATAAAATAAATAGTTTTGGGCAGCAAAATAATCATTCTTCATAAAATATTTTTAGCAGACCATGCAGAGTTGTCTAAAATTGCTTATGAAAAATAAGCCAGGAATCAATAAATGTAGGGTGATGATTCCCAAGAAAATGTCATGTTAGCTGTGTTGCTCTCTTAGGATAAAAGGATATAGTTTGTAACTGAGAATACACCTGAGTAAGGAAAGCAACAGTACATTTTACTTAGAAACCAAATCTAAAACCTTGGACCAGACCACATTCAATGAAGAGTAGAGGACCCAGGTCTCTCCCCACTTAACCCATACTTGACTAGTTTATCTTTGAAATTATTCAGAAAGCATGATATTGAGCAACATCTTCAATCTGAGTCTGATTTGACAATTCAATGCTATTTTTTGGTTCAGATTGGCACTGTGAGCAGGATTATCTTTTAGACCCACACACCAAAATAGTGAAAGTTTCCTTTTTCTACCTTGTGCTTCTTTTCAAAAGGAGATAATGAAAAAATATGAAAATTTGTTCTCAGAATAGTTGGCTATATATTTTTGGTATGAGGTAGTGGAATCTTTGAGGTAGGTTAAGGGAGATAAGTCTTATCATTGAAATCTGGGGGCCATAGAATACAGTCTGGGAGTACAGGTCCAGGGAGGACATGGACAAAGGGAAATTGGGTGAAAATCCCATTGACTGACTCCTGCTAGTATACCTGTAAAAGTTAACTTTTTAATGAGTTAGTTTTTAATAGGAGGAGATGATAGTGGGAGAAAAAGCTGTGAGATTACATTTTATTCACTGGAAATCCTTCTTATCCCTCCCTGGTTTCTTGGAGAAATTTCATGTATCCTTAGAAATTACTCAGAATATCGATTATTGAGCAAACTATTTATGCAACTGGAGTCCAAGGTCAGGTGATGAGTGAAAGCTATATTTTATTAAAGAGCAGAATATTCACTAACAGAAGACCGGTGAATTAACATTGGCATGGATTCTTCAAATTAATGATGGAGGACATGTTGCAGTTCTATTATTATTTGATGCAAAGCACTATTCATGTTCATGACTAATCATTAAGTGGCTGTAAACTTTTGAGGAAACACTTCCAAATACTGTGACAATATATCTGTTGCAGTTGTTAAGGTGAGATTTGTCAGGCCTATGCTGAGAAGGGTAACTGCTACAACTCCTCTCCAAATTGCCAATTGGATTCTCCTTTTCACATGATAGGAATGATACAGGTGTAAATGTTGACAGGCTTTATATTTTCCAGAGAGAAAACACCTTAGTTAATGCTATTGATACAAATAATAAGAGATAGAGTGAATGGGATAAGCTCATGCTTCTCTGTCTTACAAGACTTATATAACATTGAGGGCCAAATATATATGTTCAGAGAACAGTGACAAATATACAGGTTTAGTTACCATACAAGGGATTATATGGAGAAAAAACATTTATATCATATGCACAACAGGGAGAAATTGAAAGAAGAGAAAATAGAAATGCAGCTCACTTGAATTAATTTACTGTTCAAGAAAAGATAAATAGGATTTTAAAAGTAAGCCTTGATAGAATTTTCAATAAGAAAGTAAAAGCAGATTATCAACTTTTGAATCAGAGGAGAGGAGTACTGTAGCCCCCACCAATTCCTTAAATAATCTAGAAAATTTGCTTTATTTATTATGGCTGAAAAGGTTCAAATCCAATTATAAGGATGGTGATATAGAATAGAATATACTTGAACAGGGGGCTGAGCTTCCTGCCTTAATTAAAGCCATAGAATCTGAAAACAATTAAATAAAGAACTGAGGTCTGTTCATTCCAGCCCCAGTCATGAATCTGAGGCCATATATAATAATTTGAACAAAGTTACCTGGGGTGATATTCAAAGTTTCTTATAATTAGTAGGATGTAGAGCATAATTTACAGTAGGCCTTATGGAAAGTAGGAAAGAGCCTCATACATGCTCTAAGTGAAATCTGGAGTGCATGGAAAGAACATCAGGGAGGAAACCAAGGTAAGGATGAAGTTACAGGTTGGAATGTGTGGTTGGAGAGAATATTACCTGCTTGTGCTACCTTTACATAAATACAAAATTACAATTGTCATTCGATATGAATGGGACATTGCTGTCTTGTGTTTTCTGCAGAGGATGATGACTATGCTCACACTTCACCAAATTTTAATTAGCCATGCCAAATGGGATCCTTTGGAATTGCTCAAGCTCTCCACAGTAGTAAACATTAAGCAATGCAGAATTCCAAGGGGGCAATAAGAGACTACTGTTGTAATTAAGAAAATGGTTCAGAAGGAAGTTCCCCTCTCCACATTAACTTCCTTTGTGTAGTTCTAACTGGTCAGTAAGTAGGTACCCGCTGGACATTTACAGTAGAGTATCAAGGTGGTTCATTTGCATGCTTCATCTGTACCTGATATGATGAAGAATGTACAGAAAATAAAGTAGACAAGAGGCTCTGATATGTTATCAAGATTAACTACATAATTCATAGAGCTGAGTATAAAATGAAAATGCATGGATACTTACTCAAAAATTATTAAGAATTTTGAGATAGCTACAACAGAGATTTAAACCAATCTCAAGGGCCTCCTAAGATTTTTTTTTTTTTTTAATTTCAAGTAGGCAAAATTTTAAGCTTTGCAGAAACAAGTATATGTTTACAGTCTTATAGATTTTTAAAAATTCGTTGTCACATTGCCATAATCTGGTAAAGAATAACCTAAAAGATAGAGTTCATACACTACTTTCATGGTACAATAATAATTTTCTTCTGAGAGCAAAAATTAGGAGAGGAGTTAAGGACCGTAATCATCCATATTACAAACAGAAGCTTGCTGATAAATCCACCTAGAATTTAAGGCACAGCCGAAGGTGCAAATTAATCACTGGAAATTAGTACAGATCAACTTAGGACATTCCTTAAACTGTGAAAAGTAATTTATCTTTCATAGGACCCGCCAATAAGCAATAAACTCAGAGACTGTCAAGACTGTTCTAAGAATCTTGTTTACCTGTACTCACAAAATAACTAGAAATAATTCAGAACGCGAATACAGTATTGTAGTACTTTCCTAGGGCTGCTAGAACAAATTACCACAAACTAGGTAGGTTAAAACAACTAAAATTTATTATTTCACAGTTCTGGAGGCTAGAAGTCTAAAGCCAAGGAGTCAGTAGGGTCATGCTTCCTTGAAAAGCCACAGAAAAAAATCTTTTATTGCCCCTCCCTAGATTCTACTCTCTCCTACACATTTTGGGAGCTTTATTACTTATAGATTTATTACTCAAATTTCTGCTTTCATTTTCTATCTGTTCTCTGTGTGTCCTCTCTTCTTACAAAAACATCTTCAGTCATTGGAATTAGGACCCTCCTTAATCTAGTAGGAGCTCATCTTAACTAATTATATGTGCAAATTTCTAAAGAAGGTCACCTTCTGAGATTCTGAATGAATAATAATTTTAGAAGAGCACAATTTAACTCACTACAGGTACTGAGCAGAAATAAGCACGAAAAGTATTGTGGTAGGTGGTAGCACGGGCAATAACATTAGGTCCTTATGATTACATCCAACTGGTAAGATGATACTAGAGCATACACAAACTGAGCCCTTTAGGAAAAGTTAAATGGGACCACCAATTTAGACTCCTCAGGATTTTGACTCAAAATATGCCTATGGCAGCTGTTTTTTATAATCTTTTTTTTTCTTTTCTTTTTTTTTTTTATTATACGTTAAGTTCTAGGGTACATGTGCATAACGTGCAGGCTTGTTACATATGTATACTTATGCCATGTTGGTGTGCTGCACCCATCAACTCGTCAGCACCCATCAATTCATCATTTATATCATGTATAACTCCCCAATGCAATCCCTCTCCCCTCCCCCTCCCCCCTCCCCATGATAAGCCCCAGTGTGTGATGTTCCCCTTCCCGAGTCCAAGTGATCTCATTGTTCAGTTCCCACCTATGAGTGAGAACATGCGGTGTTTGGTTTTCTGTTCTTGTGAAAGTTTGCTAAGAATGATGGTTTCCAGCTGCATCCATGTCCCTACAAAGGACGCAAACTCATCCTTTTTTATGGCTGCATAGTATTCAATGGTGTATATGTGCCACATTTTCTTAATCCAGTCTGTCACAGATGGACATTTGGGTTGATTCCAAGTCTTTGCTATTGTGAATAGTGCCGCAATAAACATACATGTGCATGTGTCTTTGTAGTAGAATAATTTATAATCCTTTGGGTATATACCCAGTAGTGGGATGGCTGGGTCATATGGTACATTTAGTTCTAGATCCTTGAGAAATTGCCATACTGTTTTCCATAATGGTTGAACTAGTTTACAATCCCACCAACAGTGTAAAAGTGTTCCTATTTCTCCACATCCTCTTCAGCACCTGTTGTTTCCTGACTTCTTAATGATTGCCATTCTAACTGGTGTGAGATGGTATCTCATTGTGGTTTTGATTTGCATTTCTCTGATGGCGTCTGTTGGCTGTATGAATGTCCTCTTTCGAGAAATGTCTGTTCATATCCTTTGCCCACTTTTTGATGGGGTTGTTTGTTTTTTTCTTGTATATTGGTTTGAGTTCTTTGTAGATTCTGGATATTAGCCCTTTGTCAGATGAGTAGGTTGCAAAAATGTTCTCCCATTCTGTAGGTTGCCTGTTCACTCTGATGGTAGTTTCTTTTGCTGTGCAAAAGCTCTTTAGTTTAGTTAGATCCCATTTGTCAATTTTGGCTTTCGCTGCCGTTGCTTTTGGTGTTTTAGACATGAAGTCCTTGCCCATGCCTATGTCCTGAATGGTACTACTTAGATTTTCTTCTAGGGTTTTGATGGTATTAGGTCTAACATTTAAGTCTCTAATCCATCTTGAATTAATCTTCGTATAAGGGGTAAGGAAAGGATCCAGTTTCAGCTTGCTACTTATGGCTAGCCAATTTTCCCAGCACCATTTATTGAATAGGGAATCCTTTCCCCATTTCTTGTTTCTCTCAGGTTTGTCAAAGGTCAGATGGCTGTAGATGTGTGGTATTATTTCTGAGGACTCTGTTCTGTTCCATTGGTCTATAGCTCTGTTTTGGTACCAGTACCATGCTGTTTTGGTTACTGTAGCCTTGTAGTATAGTTTGAAGTCAGGTAGCATGACGCCTCCAGCTTTGTCCTTTTGACTTAGGATTGTCTTGGCAATGCGGGCTCTTTTTTGGTTCCATATGAACTTTAAAGCAGTTTTTTCCAATTCTGTGAAGAAACTCATTGGTAGCTTGATGGGAATGGCATTGAATCTATAAATAACCTTGGGGAGTATGTCCATTTTCATGATATTGATTCTTCCTATCCATGAGCATGGTATGTTCTTCCATTTGTTTGTGTCCTCTTTGATTTCACTGAGCAGTGGTTTGTAGTTCTCCTTGAAGAGGTCCTTGACATCCCTTGTAAGTTGGATTCCTAGGTATTTTATTCTCTTTGAAGCAATTGTGAATGGAAGTTCATTCCTGATGTGGCTCTCTGCTTGTCTGTTACTGGTATATAAGAATGCTTGTGATTTTTGCACATTAATTTTGTATCCTGAGACTTTGCTGAAGTTGCTTATCAGCTTAAGGAGATTTTGGGCTGAGACGACGGGGTTTTCTAAATATACAATCATGTCATCTGCAAACAGGGACAATTTGACTTCTTCTTTTCCTAACTGGATACCCTTGATTTCTTTCTCTTGCCTGATTGCCCTAGCCAGAACTTCCAAGACTATGTTGAATAGGAGTGGTGAGAGAGGGCATCCCTGTCTTGTGCCAGTTTTCAAAGGGAATTTTTCCAGTTTTTGCCCATTCAGTATGATATTAGCTGTGGGTTTGTCATAAGTAGGTCTTATTATTTTGAGGTACGTTCCATCAATACCGAATTTATTGAGCGTTTTTAGCATGAAGGGCTGTTGAATTTTGTCAAAAGCCTTTTCTGCATCTATTGAGATAATCATGTGGTTCTTGTCTTTGGTTCTCTTTATATGCTGGATTACGTTTATTGATTTGTGAATGTTGAACCAGCCTTGCATCCCAGGGATGAAGCCCACTTGATCATGGTGGATAAGCTTTTTGATGTGCTGCTGAATCCGGTTTGCCAGTATTTTATTGAGGATTTTTGCATCGATGTTCATCAGGGATATTGGTCTAAAATTCTCTTTTTTTTGTTGTGTCTCTGCCAGGCTTTGGTATCAGGATGATGTTGGCCTCATAAAATGAGTTTGGGAGGATTCCCTCTTTTTCTATTGATTGGAATAGTTTCAGAAGGAATGGTACCAACTCCTCCTTGTACCTCTGGTAGAATTCAGCTGTGAATCCATCTGGTCCTGGACTTTTTTTGGTGGGTAGGCTATTAATTATTGCCTCAATTTCAGAGCCTGCTATTGGTCTATTCAGGGATTCAACTTCTTCCTGGTTTAGTCTTGGGATAGTGTATGTGTCCAGGAAATTATCCATTACTTCTAGATTTTCTAGTTGATTTGCATAGAGGCATTTATAGTATTCTCTGATGGTTGTTTGTATTTCTGTGGGGTCGGTGGTGATATCCCCTTTATCATTTTTTATTGCATCTATTTGATTCCTCTCTCTTTTCTGCTTTATTAGCCTTGCTAGCGGTCTGTCAATTTTGTTGATCTTTTCAAAAAACCAACTCCTGGATTCATTGATTTTTTGGAGGGTTTTTTGTGTCTCTATATCCTTCAGTTCTGCTCTGATCTTAGTTATTTCTTGCCTTCTGCTAGCTTTTGAATGTGTTTGCTCTTGCCTCTGTAGTTCTTTTAATTGTGATGTTAGAGTGTCAATTTTAGATCTTTCCTGCTTTCTCTTGTGGGCATTTAGTGCTATAAATTTCCCTCTATGCACTGCTTTAAATGTGTCTCAGAGATTCTGGTATGTTGTATCTTTGTTCTCATTGGTTTCAAAGAACATCTTTATTTCTGCTTTCATTTCGTTATGTACCCAGTAGTCATTCAGGAGCAGGTTGTTCAGTTTCCATGTAGTTGAGCGGTTTTGAGTGACTTTCTTAGTCCTGAGTTCTAGTTTGATTGCACTGTGGTCTGAGAGACAGTTTGATATAATTTCTGTTCTTTTGCATTTGCTGAGGAGTGCTTTACTTCCAATTATGTGGTCAGTTTTGGAATAAGTGCGATGTGGTGCTGAGAAGAATGTATATTCTGTTGAGTTGGGGTGGAGAGTTCTATAGTTGTCTATTAGGTCCACTTGGTGCAGAGATGAGTTCAATTCCTGGATATCCTTGTTAACTTTCTGTCTCGTTGATCTGTCTAATGTTGACAGTGGAGTGTTGAAGTCTCCCATTATTATTGTATGGGAGTCTAAGTCTCTTTGTAAGTCTCTAAGGACTTGCTTTATGAATCTGGGTGCTCCTGTATCGGGTGCATATATATTTAGGATAGTTAGCTCTTCCTGTTGAATTGATCCCTTTACCATTATGTAATGGCCTTCTTTGTCTCTTTTGATCTTTGATGGTTTAAAGTCTGTTTTATCAGAGACTAGGATTGCAACCCCTGCTTTTTTTTTGTTTTCCATTTGCTTGATAGATCTTCCTCCATCCCTTTATTTTGAGCCTATGTATGTCTCTGCATGTGAGATGGGTCTCCTGAATACAGCAGACTGATGGGTCTTGACTCTTTATCCAGTTTGCCAGTCTGTGTCTTTTAATTGGAGCATTTAGTCCATTTACATTTAAGGTTAATATTGTTATGTGTGAACTTGATCCTGCCATTATGATATTAACTGGTTATTTTGCTCGTTAGTTGATGCAGTTTCTTCCTAGCCTCGATGGTCTTTACATTTTGGCATGTTTTTGCAATGGCTGGTACCGGTTGTTCCTTTCCATGTTTAGGACTTCCTTCAGGGTCTCTTGTAAGGCAGGCCTGGTGGTGACAAAATCTCTAAGCATTTGCTTATCTGTAAAGGATTTTATTTCTCCTTCACTTATGAAACTTAGTTTGGCTGGATATGAAATTCTGGGTTGAAAATTCTTTTCTTTAAGAACGTTGAATATTGGCCCCCACTCTCTTCTGGCTTGGAGAGTTTCTGCTGAGAGATCTGCTGTTAGTCTGATGGGCTTCCCTTTGTGGGTAACCCGACCTTTCTCTCTGGCTGCCCTTAAGATTTTTTCCTTCATTTCAACTTTGGTGAATCTGGCAATTATGTGTCTTGGAGTTGCTCTTCTGGAGGAGTATCTTTGTGGCGTTCTCTGTATTTCCTGAATTTGAATGTTGGCCTGCCCTACTAGGTTGGGGAAGTTCTCCTGGATGATATCCTGAAGAGTGTTTTCCAACTTGGTTCCATTTTCCCCCTCACTTTCAGGCACCCCAATCAGACGTAGATTTGGTCTTTTTACATAATCCCATACTTCTTGCAGGCTTTGTTCATTTCTTTTTCTTCTTTTTTCTTTTGGTTTCTCTTCTCGCTTCATTTCATTCATTTGATCCTCAATCGCTGATACTCTTTCTTCCAGTTGATCGACTCGGTTACTGAAGCTTGTGCATTTGTCACGTATTTCTCGTGTCATGGTTTTCATCTCTGTCATTTCGTTTATGACCTTCTCTGCATTAATTAGTCTAGCTGTCAATTCTTCCACTCTTTTTTCAAGATTTTTAGTTTCTTTGCACTGGGTACGTAATTCCTCCTTTAGCTCTGAGAAGTTTGATGGACTGAGGCCTTCTTCTCTCATCTCGTCTAAGTCATTCTCTGATCAGCTTTGATCCGTTGCTGGCGATGGGCTGCGCTCCTTTGCAGGGGGAGATGCGCTCTTATTTTTTGAATTTCCAGCTTTTCTGCCCTGCTTTTTCCCGATCTTTGTGGTTTTATCTGCTTCTGGTCTTTGATGATGGTGACGTACTGATGGGGATTTGGTATAGGTGTCCTTCCTGTTTGATAGTTTTCCTTCTGACAGTCAGGACCCTCAGCTATAGGTCTGTTGGAGATTGCTTGAGGTCCACTCCAGACCCTGTTTGCCTGGGTGTCAGCAGCAGAGGTTGCAGAAGATAGAATATTGCTGAACAGCGAGTGTACCTGTCTGATTCTTCCTTTGGAAGCTTCCTCTCAGGGGCGTACTCCACCCTGTGAGGTGTGGGGTGTCAGACTGCCCCTAGTGGGGGATGTCTCCCAGCTAGGCTACTCAGGGGTCAGGGACCCACCTGAGCAGGCAGTCTGTCCGTTCTCAGATCTCAACCTCCACATTGGGAGATCCACGGCTCCCCCCAAAGCTGTCAGACAGAGTCATTCACGTCTGCACCGGCCCCGCTGCTTCCCCTGTTGGACTTCAGCTCTGCGCGGTCCCCAGAGGTGGAGTCTACAGAGACAGGCAGGCTTCCTTGAGCTGCTGTGAGCTCCACCCAGTTCGAGCTTCCCAGCGGCTTTGTTTACCTACTTAAGCCTCAGCAATGGCGGGCGCCCCTCCCCCAGCCTCGCTGCTGCCTTGTGGATAGATCGCCGCAGACTGCTGTGTTAGCAGTGAGGGAGGCTCCGTGGGCATGGGACCCTCCCGGCCAGGTGTGGGATATATTCTCCTGGTGTGCCTGTTTGCTTAAAGTGCAGTATTGGGGTGGGAGTTACCCGATTTTCCAGGTGTTGTGTGTCTCAGTTCCCCTGGCTAGGAAAAGGGATTCCCTTCCCCCTTGCGCTTCCCAGGTGAGGCGATGCCTCGCCCTGCTTCAGCTCTCGCTGGTCAGGCTGCAGCAGCTGACTAGCATCGATTGTCCAGCACTCCCTAGTGAGATGACCCCAGTACCTCAGTTGAAAATGTGGAAATCACCAGTCTTCTGTGTCGCTCGCGCTGGGAGTTGGAGACTGGAGCTGTTCCTATTCGGCCATCTTCAAAACAGTTCTGCTATAATCTTTTTGAAAGACACATGCTATTGCACTGAATGACACAGCCAATGTCAACAGGAAGGACCAGCTACATAATTTCTGTAACCCAGTTGAAAATGAAAAGCAAGGCCGCTTGCTCAAAAATTATTACGGGTTCATTTAGTGAAATCATTGCATCCTGAGACTAATAGGAGAGTAAATCACAAAATCCACTGTGCCTTACTAAAATCAAGAAGTAGTAATGAGGGAGTGAAGGAGAATGCAGTAATATAACTTTATATCTTTCCCACCTCTAATACATTTATTTGGCCTCTAATGGTGGTCCCAAACCCAGTTTTAAATTTGTGTGCACCAGAGGAGGTTATACAATACCAAAGACATAATATTTGTGTCATTTAATTTGACTGTGCCTTTTCTGAAAGGTAATTTGTGGTGTATCAAAAGTTCCTTCCCCTATAACCAAATTAGGGCTAAAGGTGAAGACAGTTCCATTATCAAGCAGAGGAGAAACTTCTGAGGTCCTTTGTCTATCACTTATAACATTTGTTTGACAGCAAACTCCCATGACACAAGTTTACCTACAAAACAAATCTGCACATGTAACCCTGAACTTAAAACAAAAGTTAAACAAACGAACAAATAAAACCCAAACATTTGTTTGGGTGTGCTAGTAAGGTTCTTGTTATTGCTTTTGTAGGCAAACACTATGCACGATGAGTTATACAACCTGATATTGGGAGTAAGTGTTTGCAAATAGGGTAAGATCATAGCAGATGGGAAAAGTGTTTATAAGTAGATTACATTACCATGTCGGGAACCCATTACAATATTTTCACAGAAACAGCTCAGAGTGAGGATATCATACTTAACTATCTTTTGCTATTGTCATCCAAACAAATGGGCTTTGTTGGTGAAAATCTCTTGGCCTACTTACAGCAGAAAAAGGAAATTGGACTCCTACTGATTTGGATGTTCTACCTGTATAATTTGAATAAAACAAATGACAAAGTGCCCCCTGATGACTCAGCTGTGTGTAGTTGACTACAGTTATCACTCAATTTCTAGGCTTTGTTTACCAGTCTAGATTATTTTTCTCCAGAGAAACTACCAATGAATTGTATAGAGCAGAGGATGCTGTACAGCATAATTTCTGCACTCTATATGGCCATAAATCAAAGTGATACATTGCTAAGACAGTTCCCTAGTTATGAGAGAAAGCAGATAGTGGCTGCCTGTCTGGTATGTCACAACTTGATCTGATCTGTTGCTTTGAACATATCAGTGTGACTGTAAATAGAATTAATTTAAAGAATATGAAACTAGAACATAGAAAGCCTCAGAGAATGTGAATTTATGTTTGATTTAGTGCTTAAAAATTATAAATGATTCCCTCAAGAGGAACATATAGAACATTTAAGGGAAGCCTATGGCACAGCCAGATAAAACAGTATCTGGCACTAGAATATACCTAATTGAGAATTTCATGAAGCATATTATTTGGAAGTATAGACAAGGCTTTCAAACTAGACACATTTAATTAGCACATAATATGAACAACATGAGTGGCAAGTTAAGCAGCACTGGACCTGTTGCCAGGTGTTTCGAAAGAATTATAGGATTTGGTCATGCAATATTAAATCTAACTGAAGTAGTGTTCCAGGAGGCCCATCACTATGATAAAAATGACTTGCTGCTTCAAACTGGGACACTAGAGGAAACTGTTTTTAGAGAACTTAGTTGTAGTAGGAAATCAGTTTGGTTTAAGACAATGCTTGAACTGAAGATATTGAATAAATAATGACTTCCATTCTTATTAACAACACTAGGATTAACTTTGTACCTTTAGTCAGGAAGGACTATTGGATATATTAATCACTCTGGGATATTATGTCTTTAATGTTGAGTTGTAAGAATTCATAAAGAAACAAGCTCAAGGCCAGGTGTGGTGGCTCATACCTGTAATCCCAGCACTTAAGGAGGTCAAGGAGTGAGGATCATCTGAGGTCAAGAGTTCGAGATAAGCCTGGTCAACATGGCAAAACCCCATCTCTACTAAAAATACAAAAATTAGCCAGGCTTGGTGGCAGGTGCTTGTAATCCCAGCTACTCTAATGGGGGAAACCCATCCCCAATATTCAACGTGGGTTCTTTTCTATTTCCCTAAGTGTCAGTTGGTCTGAGAAATAAAGGAAAAAGACAGAAATTTTAAAACTGGGTGTCCTGGGGAGACATCACATGTCACCAGGTTCTATGATGCCCCCCAAGAGGTAAAACCAGCAAATTTTTATTAGCACTTTTCAAAAGGTAAGGAGCGTATGAATAGGGAATGGGTCACAGAGATCACATGCTTCAAGGGCGACAAAAGATCACAAGGCAGGAGGTCAGGGTGAGATCACAAGGTCAGGGCAAAACTAGAATCTCTAATAAACTTCTATGTTCCATTATGCACTAATTGTCATTGATAAACAAGGTTCAAGAGCAGAGAACCGGTCTGACTAGCATTTGCCAGGCTGGAATTTCCTAATCCTAGAAAGGCTGGGGATGCTGTAGGAGACTAGGGTGTGTTTCATCCCTATCTACATCTGCATAAGGTAGACACACCCAGAGCGGCTATTTCAGAGGCCTCCTCTGGGAATGCATTCTTGTCCCAGGGCTGTTAATTATTAATATCCCTTACTGGGGAAAGAATTCAGTGACACTTCTCTTACCTGTTTTTGGTAATAAGAGAAATATGGCTCTGTCCTGCCCAGCCCACAGGCAGCCAGACTTTAAGGTTATCTCCCTTGTTCCCCGAAAATTGCTGTTATCCTGTTCTTAAGGTGCCCAGATTTCATATTGTTCAAATACACATGCTCTACAAACAATATGTGCAGTTAACACAATCATCATAGGGTCCTGAGGCAACATTCATCCTCAGTTTATGAAGATAACGGAATTAAGAGATTAAAGTAAAGACAGGTATAGGGAACCACAAGATGATTGACTGGGGAAGTGATAAGTGTCCATGAAATCTTCACAATTTATGTTCTTCTGCCATGGCTTCATCCAGTACCTCCATTCAGGGTCCCTGACTTCCCACAATACTACTTGGGAGGCTGAGGCAGGATAATTGCTTGAACCTTGGAGGTGAAGGTTGCAGTGAGCTGAGATTGTGCCATTGCACTCCAGCTGAGTGACAAGAGTGAAGTTCTGTCAAAAAGAAAGAAAGAAACACAGAAAGAAAGACAAACAGAAAGAAAGAAAGAAAGAAAGAAAGAAAGAAAGAAAGAAAGAAAGAAAGAAAGAAAGAAAGAAAGAAAGAAAGAAAGAGAGAGAAAGAGGGAAAGAGAAAAGAGCAAGCAAGCTCAAGAAGTAAAATTATGGGAAAAACGTGCTTAGTCTAAGTTACGGCAAGCTTTCACTGAACACTGTGGCCTTTAATGTTGTTCTCTGACAACCCTGGTAATATGGATAAAAAAAGTTTATCTCCCATGTGTGGAATTCGTAGAAAGTGGTTGGATAAAGAACAAACCTCTGACATGTGTAGGCCATGGGATATGAATGGGCTCTTTGACATAATGACCCCTGAAAATTAGTGTTTGTACCAACATGGAATATACCTAAAATACAGTTCATAGAAACAAATTTTTTCAGAAAATTTGATTTGAGAAGAAAAAACATATACTCAATTAAATAATCCCATAAGTCCATGGAAAATGATGCAAATAATTGAGATTGGTGGAGGAAAAATGTAATTGAGTTTGTGAATGAACATAAACATATCTGTAAAGGAAGATGTTAATGAATAACATGCTTTGTGGAGGAAATTCCTACTTTTTATTGGATGGTTCAAATTAAGGACAGAGTATTAGTTGGCTTAAGTGAAACACTGCAGAAAATGTTGTAAGCCAATAATGATAATACACCAGCAATACCTGGCACTAAGATGTTGACCAAGGCCAGAGCAGATTGGGAAGGAAAGGGTTTTTGGTTATTTCTGATTACTGAGAGGACCTGCCACGATCCAAAGAAGGAAGGAAGCCCAGTTTGCTTATATAAACACACTAATGACAGCTCCTGACAAATAATTTGAATGTTTTTTTTTGCTAGCAGGAGAGTGATTATGTATCACAGAAATGTTTTTAGCAGAATGTGCTTGGTTGTTTAGAATTACTTACGGTTAACAAAGTAGAAGGCTATGGATTTATGGGGCTCCCTGGAAAATGTCATATTTACCCCATATGTAACTCTCTGCATAAAAAATAAGATATTTGGCAATTGAGACAGGTATCTCCAAGTAAATAAGGTGTCGGCATACCTCTCTAAAAGTCTCATCTATCTGCCTGGTCAAGGGAATGACAGAACGAAGGATCTAAAGAATCAGATTAAGAGACCTAAATAATTCTCTGATTTGCCTATGCCTAACGATTACCTGAGTTCATGAAATTACTAGTAAAGCTTTATATTTTGTAAGATCTTAGATTCCTATAAGTCTAATGTCACAATCCAATAAGTTTTTCCTATCTCAAGGAATCATGTCCATATAATGAAATTAATCCAGAAACTCTGGGTCAGGGTAGATGAGAAGGAGTTTCCGTATGACTTATAAACATGTAAGGAGAAATAGTAAAATTATAAAATTAAAAGAAGAACAGAAATTCATAAAGTAAGCTATAACTATCAGGTTAAACAACAAAAACAAAAAGCCAAGCATCTATCAGTTACATGATTGAGTAGAAGAGCCAAGAGAGAGTTGTTAGTGGTAAAGGAATAAATATTACTTCATTTGATAGAGTGATAGAGTGATTCTATTAGTCCATTTTAACACTGCTGATAAAGACATGCCCATGTCTGGGCGACTTAAAAAAGAAAGAAATTTATTTGACATACAGTTCCACATGGCTGAAGAGGCCTCACAATCATGACAAGAAGGAGCAAATCACATCTTATGTGGATGGCAGCAGGTAAAAAAGAACTTGTGCAAGAAACTCATGTTTTTAACACCCGTAGATCTCATGAGACCCATTCACTATTATGAGAACAGCATGGGAAAGACCTGTCCCCATGATTCAATCTTCTCCCATCAGGTCTCTCCCACAACATATAGAAATTATGGGAGCTACAAGATGAGATTTGGGTGGGGACACAGAACCAAACCATATCATTTCACCCCAGCCCCTCCCAAATCTCATATCTTCATGTTTCAGAACCAGTCATGCCTTCCCAACAGTCCCCCAAATTGTCGACTCTTTTTAGGATTAACTCAAAAGTCCATAGACCAAAGTCTCATCTGAGACAAGGCAAGTCCCTTCCACCTATGAACTTGTAAAATCAAAATCAAGTTAGTTACTTCCTAGATACAATGGGGGTACAGGGATACAGGGATTGGGTAAACATAGCCATTGCAAATGGGAAAAACTGGCCAAACAAAGAGGCTACAAGTCCCATACAAGTCTGAAATCCAGAGGGGCAGTCAAATCTAAATCTCTGACTCCGTGTCTCACATCTAGGTCACGCTGATGCAAGAGGTGGATACCCATGGTCTTGGGCAGTTCCACCCCTCTGGCTCTGCAGGGTACAGTCTCCCTCCTGGCTGCCTTCATGGGCTGGCATTAAGTGTCTGCAGCTTTTCCATGCACACAGTGCAAACTGTCAGTGGATCTACTCTTCTGGAGTCTGGAAGACGGTAGCCCTCTTTTCACAGCTCCGCTAGGCAGTACCCCAGTAGGGATTCTGTGTGGGGGCTCCCTCCCCACATTTTCCTTCTGCACTGCCCTAGCAGAGGTTCTCCATGAGGACCCCACCCATATGGCAAACTTCTGCCTTGGCATTCAGGCGTTTCCATACATATTCTGAAATCTAGGCAGAGGTTCCCAAACCTCAATTCTTGACTTCTGTGTACTTGCAGGCTCACCACATGATCCATTCATTATCACGGGATCCGCCTTCATGATTCAAGCATCTCCCACTGGGTCCCTCCCACACCATCTGGAAATTATGGGAGCTACAAGATGAGATTTGGGTGGAGACACAGTACCAAACCATTATCTGTGATTATTTAAGATTTTTTGGAGAAGCCTAACTGTTCAAGGAAGGTGTGTGATGGCAAAGAATAAAAGCTACAGATAATGACATGGCATCAGCTTGAGTGGTTCCATATTTTGTGGGATCTACAGCACATTCAATTTGGAGGTCAGGGTTTAGGACTCTTTCAGCAAGAATACAAAACTACAAACTCAAAACTGGAAACTCAAATGCAAATAAGAAGGCCAGAAATGTAAGCCTCATAACTTACGACAAGAGAACAAAAGCTAATAAACATTTTCTACAAAGGGCACTATAGTAGATACTTTAGGCTGGCAGGTCATATTGTTCATGTTGTAAATACGCAACTTTGCCTTTGTAGTGCTTAAGCAGCTGTAGGCGATATGTAAAGGAATACCTGTGGCTGAGTTCCTATAAAATTTTATTTATAAAAACGCATGGCAGCCTGGCTTTGACTCATTGGCTATAGTTTGCCTACCCCTGGCTTAATAAATCTTCCTCTACTCATAAGTAAGATTCTGCTTTTGTTTTGACTTTGCCATGTGCTCAAGAAAGGTAAAATTAAAACGTCTAGGAGAAGAAAGTGTAAATAACAACAAATTCCTGGTGGCAACGTATTTATGAATATGGGAGAAGAGATGTCCTCATATCTTGTGAGACGGAAAGAAAAAAAAAAACCTAAGAACAAATACAAATTAAAGCAAACAACTATAAAATAAGAGAATTAACATTATTCTGGGAAGTAGAAGACAGTACTTCTGCTAGGAATGGGAAGACAAAATATGGACTGGAGTATTTGAAAACTTGGTGGATATTTGGAATATCTATTGTGGGGAAAAAAAAGAAAGAGAAAAGAAACATATCAAAAAGTCAAATAATGTGAAGTAATTATAGGGAAACGTGATCTGGACACACAGTTTGTTTCACTCACAAAAGTATCTGACCAAGCGAATAAACTCTGTGTCCTGAAGTCAAAAGTTACTATTAAAATTTCATCATTCAGATTCAGTGCTTATTTCTAATTGATACAAAAGTGGCATCTTGCCCTACACAATGCTATACTTTTTGTTTTTCAGAAATGTTGAAGTTTCTATGTATGAAGTTTTTGTTATTTGACATAATGATTTATTTCACTCATTGGGTTTATCTTATCCAGATTAGATAGAAATTGATCAATTTTACTTTCTGTCTGTTCTGTATATATGTTTTAGTAATAAGAAATTCAGGAGCGCATGCAAATGCAACATGAAGTGAACAGATGATAAAATAGAGTATATTTGCATAAATATAAATACTTTTCAAACATTATAATAAACACTACCAAAAACATCTCTTAAACTGTTTTAAAAATGCCAATATTAGTCATTTTTAACCTAGTATCAAAATCGTAATCATGTGAAAAGTAAATATTTCTTTAAGTTTTGTAAAAGATTTGATGTAGAATATTTAGCTCCAAATTAACTAGGAAAATTTCATAGTGTCTTATAATTAAGCTGCCCTTAAATACGCCCGAACCTTTATGCAAACATCTGTGGATATTTGTCTCCACATGATTCAGCAGACGAGGTGATTTGAATGCAGCAAGAAAATTTAATAGCTTAAGTTTAAACAGGAATTATCCTAAGGGAATCTGTAGAAATGCATTCAAGAGCAGACGAGCTATATCTATTTCTTTCATGCTTTGGTGTAGTAAGTAATTGTTCATAGCCAAACACTTTACGAAGATAAATGATTGATATAATGAATGATGACCCAAAGATGCCCAAGAGCACATGAAAACAGAAATGCCTTTGTCCTGAAGGAGAACGTCTTAGTATAGTTATAATTTGAATGTAAAAATTGTGGCTGAAATGATTCTAAAAATTACAAGAAGCTGCATTTAAACTGTGCTATGGCATCCATTCAAAAGATTTGAAACCATTTGTTTTCTGAATTGCACCCAACACAAAGCTTTCTCACACAAAACAAAACAGAAGTGAGCATCAGTCACACTTCCAACATGCATACATTTTGTTCTAAAGGAACAGCTGTTACTTGATGAAAAGTCAGTGAAAGATGCCCAGCATTTGTTTTTAAAAAGTTATCACCCAAACAAGAATTGTTTGGAACCAGATGCTAAAATTGAGCGTGGTCTGTTTATTTCAGTTTAGAGTGTTATAAAAATGTTAATAAGGTATTTTTATGTCTATTACCCAGCTATATTTGACTCTTTAATTTGCTTTTTGTTATAATTGGCTGTTGTTTCTATAGGCTGGCATTACTGGCATTAGATCACTGAAGAGTAAATAAAGTGAGCACGAATACTCTCTTGTCACCAGATTACTGAAGTGGACTGGAGATAGGCTGAAAAGTTTTACAGATGAATTACAGTGAAAACTTTGAAACACTAGTAATCTCTTTTGTGTTGAGAAATAACCTACTAATCATTAACACAATAATTATCAGTTCAACCGGGAAACTACACCACCTAAAAGGTAGTTAATTGTATCACTCATAGACATCTGCAGGAGACCATGATTCTCCATTATGTGAATGCCTTGCTGCCCAGGTGATGCCCGCCCCCATCAATTCTAACAAGTTTCAGTCATCCAGTATTTAATATGTATTTTTTAAAATTATGTAAGTAATACCTTCTCCTTATAGAGAATTGAAGTTTTTCAGAAACAGTTAAAGCCTAATTTGACTATTGCCAAAGACCTGTCTCTTCTTCAGAGATAACCAGTGTTTCCAGTTTGGTGTGTATTTTCCCCAAATACAGTGAATGCATGTATAAACACATGTAGATTTATCTGTTCTAGGTATGAGCATTTGTTTTGTGAGTCTGCTTTAAGTCAAGTTCTAAAATATGGCTCAGTTTAAAACTTCTCTTTTTCTATTTAATAATATACCTTAGAAATCATACCATGATATTAATATTAAGATGAATAATAATGAAATTATTAATATTAGTCAAATTTAATTGGTTACTTATTATGCAGTGGGTACTTGGTGTGATATATGGATTATCTCATTTAATCGATTTGTTTTCTGAATTGCACCCAACATAAAGCTTTCTCACACAGAACAAAACAGAAGTGAGCATCAGTCACACTTCCAGCATGCATACATTTTGTTCTAAAGGAACAGCTGTCACTTGATGAAAAGTCAATGAAAGATGTCCAACATTTGTTTTTAAAAAGTTATCACCCAAACAAGTGAATAAATTGGCAATGCTATTATCTCATTTTACAGAAGAGAAAAAAAGTTTGTAAGTACTTTGTTCAAGGTCATTTACAGAGAAAGCGAATTATTAAAATCCATATATTCTGCTCTTAGAGATTGTATTATTAACTATAATGCCACAATCGAGGCATTGTCGTCTGCATGATAGTTCAACTATTTTTATTTGTATTTATATTCTGATGAGTATTTAGAGTATTTTTTAAAATTACAATACAATACTGCAATTGACATTCTTGCATCATTATCTACCATGTATTTCCCAAAGTGGATAGACAAACATATATGTTTAGTTTTTACAGAATGTAGACTATATAACAATTGTACTCCAAAGGAGATCTTGCTTATTCATTTATACCAACATAGTTTGAGCCTATCCACTTCCCTGTGCCCTCAAAACCGTTGTTAACATCTTATGTTTTGCCAATCTGATGAAGAAAAAATGGTATCTAATTGTTTAATTCAATAACTTGATCACTAATTAAGAATTTGCTTATATTTATCATAATTTGTATTGCCTCTAATCTGAAAGGGATATTCATATTTTTTGCCTGCTTTTCTATTAAGTCAAGTCTCTGCAAGATATCGCTTAAACATTACTTTTTCCAAAAAACTTCCCTGATCTCCCACAAATGAAAACATTATCTTCCTACTTTAGTTTCTTACAATATTTTATCCAAATTTCTCTTATAACACCACTTCCCACTTTGTATAATTGTTATTTTAGTATTATCCAATCAGTCCTTTAATTTCCTTTGGGGACGAGTTTATGCTGATTAATCCTTATGACACATATTATCCACATTTTCTTTGACAAAATTCTTCAGTCAAGATTGATAATCAAAATTAATGAAAATTAAAATAATTAAAAATTTAATTAACTTAGCTTTTAATTTTTTTAATTATCATGTAGGCCACCTACTGAGATATACAATTTCCGGTCTGAAGCCTTACTTTGAAACAATTACAAGGAAACTAGAAAAAAATATATTATTCTAAGATACTTCACATTGGAAAGTTGTTTTTTCTATAGAACAAAATTTACTCTCTCCATATATTCTAGGATAAATTCATCATCTATCTAAAACTTGCCTAATTTTTTCATTCAGAAAAATACCCAATTCCTGTCCTTCATTAAATT